>NC_079498.1:3009275-3232462 GCF_030052815.1 Hevea brasiliensis | reverse complement strand
TATATATACATTATCTTTCTTTACCTTTCCATTAATTCACCCCTTCTCAAATATGAAAATTTTTTATTGTAACTCTTTTTATCCTTATCTTACATTATTTACCCTTACTTCACCCATTCCAAACAGACCCTTAAACTTTATCAGGTTTTTTAGTAAGTATTTTAGGATTTTTGCACTGTTTCTCTTCTTTATTAATAAAATTTTCTGCTTATGAAAAGAATCAAATTCAAAATCACGACTTAATCCAAAAAATATAAAATAAAGCAAACACTGATTTATCAAAGAGAATAATCTAATAAAGTTTAACAAAAATTTATAAAGTATATGAATATATGGGTATTTATAAAGTTCTAAATCTAGAGAACTAATATAAAAGACCTAAATTAATCAGGAAAGAAGTTTAAAAATTTTAAAACTCAACAGGAAATAAATTATAATTAATTATGAAAAAAAATACATCACAAAATATGAATCCTTGCTGAAATATATACTATTAAAAGTAGTCTCTTTACCAAAGCTTGCACGCCTTGATCGTGTGGGATGGAGCCCTGACACGCCCTGCTTATATTACAAGAGATGCGAGAGAAAAAGCCGACGTCTACTTGTTACATGGAACCCATGTGTGGAAAGGAGCCTCTACACGGAATGCTCGTGTGGCTCTCTGGAATCAAGACCGGTAACTTGTTACGCTCCACATCAAAAGATTTCGATAAACAGCACCGTGGTGGTGGAGCCACGGCGGCCGGTGGTGATTAATGCCTACTTTGTAGATTGTAATTGGTGGCTAATTAGTTGTTTGTTACATGTACGAGTCTTTGTATAGTACAATTATTCTGTTAGTATAGATAGATCTTATTTGATGACTAGCTAGGTTAAAACAATATTAATAAAAATGAACAAGTCATGCATTAATCTTACTCTTTTATATATATATATATATATATATATATATATCCTGCGTAGCATCTATTGTACTGCCATGCACGAAGGCATGCAGTCTCTAGTACAATCGCTTAGCCCACTTAATTCCTCAGCCCCTTCTTCATACTGTTGTGAGAAGCTGGCCCTTCTACTAATTTTTCTTAATCTTATTCTTCATTCTGACCAGGTGTCAATGGTTTCATTTCCACCAACACCAATTTTTTTAAGGTCATCTCAACAAATTTCTTCACATCCCCATAAACATTTATAAATGATTTCACAGAAAAAATTCCAGTTTGGGACACTCCGATTTCTCACAATATATGCTTGTTAGCCAAACATGCCTCCTAATCTTTGCTAAATTAATGCAAAATACAGTAGCTACCCTGGCATATTATTATTATTATATGGCTATGGGCCATTTCTAGTTGTTTTTGTAAGTTTGAAACTTTGATTTAAATGTTCATGCAAGTACTATTTGAATATATATTTGGAGAAAATTTTTTTCAGAATAAATTTCTTTTTTCAGAAGTTCTCAATAAATTTCTTAATTAATTATTAATAAATTTTAATTCAACAATATTAAAATCAATTTTAAAATTATGTAAATTCCCAATTTAAATTTTAAATAAGACCAAATAAAAAAATAACCAACTAATTATCATAGATTGAATTTTACTTTTAACCATGCTTAAGCCTGGGCTGCAATCCTGGCACTGATTTCCATCAACTTTTAACAGCAGGGCAATTCATTTAATTTTTAACAGTATTGATAAACGGCAGGATATAATTAAATGTAAAAATTAAAAATTATGAAAGTTTAAAGAAACATTATATGATTATAGAAATTAATAAAGTATCAGATTTTTTTCTAGTCTAATCTAACTTTATCCAATAATTAGTCATTTTATTTACCTAACAAACGCTATATTGGAGCTCTCATTTCTCTAATTTTTTATAAAATAATAATAATAATAATAAATTTATTTACCGACACAATATATAACAATTTGATATTAAAGTACTGAATAAAAAAACACTTTTAAGAAAAATATTGAAAAAAATTCAACTCAACTAAATTTTTATCCCAAAAATTTAAAATCAGTTATATGAATTCTCTTTTTACATTCTAAACGATTTTGGATTAAATTATTAAAAATATATAATAATTTTAAATCATACTGTACTACTCTTCTCCAAGTCAGTTTAAACCTACTCCTTCTTTTCTTTTTACTTGCCTAACTGAAACTTCCGTATGTCTATAATTCACATGACCAAACCACCCCAATCTCCCTTCTCTCAATTTATTCTCAATTAATACTACTCCTACCTTTTCTCTAATACTCTCATTACGGACTTTATCTAATCTAGTATGACCACCCATCCATCTGAACATTTTCATCTCCACAACTCTTATCTTAGACACGTATCATAAACCTTTTCCAAATCGGTAAAAACCATATGTAAATCTTTACACATATCTATATTTCTCCATCAAGCTTCACAAAAATATTGCAAAAAACTTTTTTCACAAAAATCGTTTTAATACTTTCAAATTTTTATGATTAAATCATTACTAATTTTAATTTTAAATTAATTTAAAAATATTTTGAAAAAGTATCCCTCAACAGCAGTATCAAGCAAACTTTATATATTTATATATATTAAAGCATTAATTCTTAGAGAGAAGGTTGTGATCTCTCATGCATAAATTCAATAATCAGAACATTACCCCTAATATCATGCAACATAAATTCAATACCTCTATTCCAATCCGAATAATCATAAATTTAAAAAAGCTCAAACCTAAAAAGAAACGTTTGTTGCAGTTAGCCAACCTTTGCAGGAAGCAGAAGCAGAAAACACCCATAGGCATCAAATCAGAAATGAATTTTGGATTATAACATCAAACTGAAAACGTTTACACTGGTTTTGGTATTTTAATTAGATCGGCTATATGTCACCTAATTTTGCACAAAACCTAATAACAATACCTTTCCCACATTATTAAAAACCATTTCAAGCTCCCCCTAGCCTGAATCATCCTTTCCTTGTCTTCTTGGTGGGGTTGCTTATGGTGTTTATAGGCAGTTCAGGCCCTTTGTTTCATGGAAAAAAAGATCTGCTACCGATAGGAAGCATATATACAATAACAAATCAAAGCTTCAAGACAAAGATAATCCAAGTATTGCAAATGCATTTTTCCTAGCCAATGCAAAGATAACATTGGTGAAAAGGAGCATTTTCTTCTCCCTCTCCTTAATTATTCACTTCCATCCAAAGAAAGATTCATAACATAAATCAACCCACAAAATCATGAATCATCTGACCTCCAAATTGCCGCCTAAGTTGATCCTCATGTTGCTGCAATTGCTGCTGCTGAGCATTTTCTACACCGTGCCTTAACCCAAGTGTAAGTGAAACGGCTCCTAGGCCTCCAATGTCAATTCCAGTTCTCTGGTATGGCAGAAAATTCATCACTGATCCATCCATGCTAGTGTTCCCATGAACCTCCATTCTTGTTCGTTTCTCCTGACTCCACTGCCCTGCATCCAGTTTTTCTCCGCTGCCCGCCGAGGAGCCTGTACCCTCCAATTGCTTATTAAGTATGGAGCTTGGACCTGTATTATTTGGGGGTTGCTCGTGACTTGGCTGGCTAGTACCCTCAGGACATTTTCCTTCAAGGTTATTCACACAAGTTCGATTTTCTGCCCAACCTTTGGTTTCAAGCATGTGCATATCTTCAACCATAGGTTTCCAAACCCGTACCCGGGCATTTATAAACCAGTTTGAGACCTACATTAATCATTTATTTTATTAAAACTACCAAAAAATTGATAAATTATCATCTAGGGTGTTCTATTTCCCTAGCATTTCCATGTCACTGCCAAATTAACAGCATGCACTAGCATCTACGTACACTACTTGACGAGAAGCTATACCGTGTACATCACATCAAATTCAAGCTCTTAAAAAGCAAGAAATTTTAAACATCTATGAATAAAGAAAACTCAAGCTGGGGAAGAGAAAAGTAGTAAGTTTGGCCCACCCGCAGGGCTCAAAGCAAATCAGTGTGAGAATGACCATTCTAATAGCTTAGTTCAATCATTTAAATCACCGCAGGGTACATAATGATGAAAGAAATATAAAAGTAGCTGACTAGCCTGGTTTCGAGATAGCCCAGTTTGAGTGGCCAACATGTGCTTATCCGTGTCCGTGGGGTACCTAAAGGAGGAAATGTTGAGAAATTGAATTATACACAGAACAGGAGGGAGAGGTGAGGGAATTGAAGGAAGGTGGGACTCACGGATGAAGAAAATGCTCAAACAGCCAAGCTCTAAGAATCGCCACTGAACGTTCTGGTAGACCCCTTTGGGGCCTCCAGACGTGTTGTTGGGGTTCAAATAAGCCCACATTAGCCCCACCAGATTTGTTCCTCTTAAAGCCTTGATCCATGAATCTCAGCCTTGATGTACTCATATCACCTTTGCTACTGCTAGCACCTGTATTTGGGGACAACAAATCTTCCCCTACGGACTTTGTTACATGCTTGAGCTGATCTGATATAGCATGTTTTAGGGACCTAAAATTCCTTGATATTGTCTTGAGAGCCAAAGAAAGGTAAGGGGTAGCAGCACTGAGGCCTGCAACTGATTCAAAGGATGAAGCCACCATCTGCATCTGCTGGTGGTATTGCTTATACCTTCTGCACACCTTTCAACAACAAAACACAATAGACTCACCAAATATTAGGGAGATGGTCTCTTGCAATGATAATGAGAAGAATAAATATGAACATCTTTTAATGAAAGAGATTGGTACAAACAGCAATTCCACTATGCAAGCACCAAACCTCACCCGTTGGGAAAACCAACGTAACATATTTAGGCAAGTTGAGATGATGCTTGCTCTATATGGTACAAACAGCCTGTTCTTTTCACAGCAATAATGGTGTTATTATAGGGACAAACTTTATAGATTATGAAAGTAAGTGGAGTGCACTGTTAATTAAGATGTCATTAATCAATAGCATGACTTTCTACATAGGGGGGGGCGGGCGGGGCGGGGCGCGCGCGGGGAGATAAATGATCTTAAATGGAAAAGTGGGACATCAATGTCTTTAAATTATAATTTTAACCAATTCATCATTGCACCTATTAACAAGCAGGAATCATGGAGACTTTTCTACTACAACATGGATCCCTTTATGAAAATATGTATAGTTTAACCTAGACAAAACTATGCAACCTTCAACCTAGAGAAGTTTGATATTCTTGGAAATTTTATTATCAAGCAGGAGTAGCGTCTAAATGACTTAAATTCACATTTCTTTTTCGGCTTTTCTTTTAGTGGTATCAGCAAAAGAAAATCATATTGATAAAACAAAGGTGCAACACATACACTCTGCATAAAGCATGCAGCCCAAGTCCTCAATACATTTGAATTCATCATCACATTGTACGTAATTCAAGACATTTGAAGAAATGCAATAATCTTATTCCCCAACCCCATAGTTAGTTCCTCCCCGCCACAACCCACAACACCCCCCCTCCCTTCCTCTCCTCTCCTCTCTCCCCATTATGTATGCCTGTGATCAAGTATGTGCTAATGCAGTTGTTGCGTTCAAGAAATGAAACCATAGGGTTAAGCATCTTCAGGAAGGAAATTCCAAACAGTTAAGCATACAAATTGTCTAATCCAATTTAAATCAGCCGAGGCCAAACAAAAAACACAAACTTCCAAAAAAAAATTGTGTCACAAGAGACTAATTACACGTGTTCTGATCTAATTTATAACTTAAACAATTGCAGAAATGACTCTTCCATGCACTAACATAAAGATACCATATGGTAATTTCTTTTCTTTTTCGATTTTGCTTATGAAAAAAAAATTTAAAAAAAAAAAGAGAGGACGTGGAGACTGAAATTCCTACAAGAGCATCAAAGGAGCTCTTCTCAAGTATCAAGTATGCTAGCGGTACCAAATAACCCAGCTAAAAATTCAAGCAATAAAAATCAACTCAATAATCAGCAAGAAGAAAGTTATAAGATTGCCTCATCAATGGAGAAAATTGTCCAGCAGAATATGCATGTCTATTACTGAAGGCACGAAAAACCAGAGACTATTTTCCAACATGCATTTCAAGTGATTCACAATTTCACTAGATACTCAACTCAACTAAGCCTTTATCCCAAAAATTTGAGGTCGACTATATAAATTCGCATTCTCCACTCTAAACGATATTGAATTAAATCCTCAGAAATGTGTCACAATTTCACTAGATGAGATGTAAAAAAAAAAATAAATAAAAAAAGAACACTACGATAAGATATTTGTTCTTCCTATGAATTATAAAATCAAATCTGTACTTCTTCAATTTCTTTACACTGGAAATGTTTAAATGAGAAGTAAAGGTTAGGAAAATATTCAAGCAGAACATAGAATAAAAACATCACAATTTGTACATTCTCTAAATTATATATGCCTTAGGCCCACCTCCGGGTAGCAAGGTGCGGTCGTGATTTGATTATGTGACTACAATATTGACCATCAATTTACTTTCAAACGATTAAATCCACTCATCTAGTAGGCAATGCATTGAGACATAGCTACCAATCCTGAGGTCAGCCTAATTTGAAAATTTTAGGAGTGGAAAAGATGAAAGTTAAAGAGCCTAAAATAGAATTGAGACCTTCATAAAATGTTAGCTACATGACGACAAAGGTAGGACCCGTAATCCATGTGCAACCCATAAAAAACTTTGTTCTACTATGCTTGAAATCCAACATCAAAGCTGATACGCAAGAGTATGAAATCTTTCAAATCCACAAAATGGCACAGATACTTGGATCAAATTCACAAGATAAGAATCCCATAGAATGCAAGAAAATGTATATGTAATTTTTATCAACTACATCTGAGTGAACACTTTTTGCTAGCTTATGACAAGCATATGATTTTGATGTATGTTACTCATTAATTCATGACAAAATCCTCTAGACATGACAATGGACAACGGCATTTGGCACTGAATTAGACCTTCTCTAATCCTACCCTACTATTCTCTTCCTCTATTTCCCACTCCCATATACTTGTGCTTCATTGTTCGTGTTCTCTAAATGCAAAGATCCCTTAGTCATGAAACCTATTCAGATAAGAGTGCACACTTTTCTAGTACAGATTCATGCCAGCCTTCCATCTCCATTTTATATACAAACTTAATCATGAAGCCAATTCAGATAAAGAGAGTATACACTTTTGGGGTACAGATTCATGCCTACCTTCCATCTCCATTTTACTTACAAAGATTAGAATTAAAGTTTTAACATTAAAAATTCTTAAATATTTGGATTTTGATGCAACAACATATAATTTATCAGGCAATACAAACGCATACCGTGTGCATGTGTGTACCTTTTCAAAGTTTTAAAATACTTCATTTAGTCTCCATAAGCAAATTCTGAATACACCTAATAAATATTCCCCTGAAAATTAGAATTTTATAAAAATTTAATTCAATTGATTTTTTTTTTTTTTTCGGTACATTCCAATATTTTAAAAAAAAAATGAATTCCTTTCAACTTAAAAAAATGATTCTAAAAGAAATAAATCCCAAACATGATTGTGTGAGAATTCAATTAAATTCTTTTCCTATAACTGATTTATTCCAAAGGAAGTAATACTACATTGCATGCGAGAATTGTAATATATACCAAGTCAACACTTGGATGATATTAAATTTAAAGTAGCAAATCATCATTTAAAGCAGAAGTTCTCAATAAAGTTATGCCAGAGAGATTCCAACAAATAAGCATCAATTTTTTGATAATATCATCACCTTTCTTTTACCATAAAAGCAAAAGGGTATAAGACAAATGAAGAAACAAATATCATGTAAGTACTAGCAAAAAGAAGCAGACAGGCACACAGTGATCCCCAAAAGAAGATATCAAGCAGATATAACCAACCTCCTCCTGCAAATATAGGAGCTTTGCCTTCTTTTGCTGGTACTCCGGCCTGTAGGATTCGCAAGAACTTCTTGCACCTGCAACATCACCACTTGCTTCATTGGATCCATAGAATGTTGTTGATGAGACACTGGAACTATTGTTATTGCCTTTAGCCCCAGCCTCTGCATCAGCTTCAGATATCCTCCGACCCTCCTCACCAGCTTTTGTAAGTTTTGAACCTGATGCACTACAGAACTCATTTAACAGCAGTTGCGCTGGCTTTAAGAATTTAGAACTCGTTAGAATTGTTGCATATCCAGTAAAAGGCCCAAGAGGACCAGCATTTCGAAGAACATTATAATTAGACGCACCCACTGAATCATTAAGCGATTTTCCACTACCTCTACTGATAATTGCTGCCGGCTTTGGCATTGGACACAAATAATTTGACTTGAAAAATTTTGAATCTTGATGAGGTTCTTTGAGAACATTAGACTTTGATTGCAAATTTTCAGATTCATATCCATCTCCAAACTGAGTTACATTACCTCTAGATGGCGGATTTGATGAAAGAGACAGAGATAGAACCTGAGTATTGGGATCACTTGCAAGAGTCCTCAACTCTTGGTCATTCTTCCTTGCAATAAGACCACCCAATTCACTACTCCATAGATGGCAATTGTCAACAGGCCTATTCATCCAACTATTGGCATTATCAAAATATAAAGCACTGGATTGATTCCCATATTCTGGAAGGAAAATCCTTTCATTCCCTCCAATGGAAGCAGATGGAGTAACAACATCAACCAGTGTATTCCGGTAGAGTGGATGCACATTGGAAGACAATTGCATCTCCCTATTGAGCTTTTGGTTATCATGAGCAGGAATATCACTGGAGGGGTTGGCTAAGGAAGATTGAACAGTTTGATATCCATTATAGTTAGGCTTCAAAGACCGTGTAGGTGTTGAAATATTGGTTACCCTTGCATTATTTGACAAGACATCCCCAACAAAAATAGGTTTATGATTGTTTTCCCTACCTACTGATCCACTTGCATAATTCACCACCCAGTCATAACTCTGTTGTGAATCATTGCTTCTCCAGTTGCTATACTCTTGTGGGTCACTGGCACTGGTTTGAGGTGAAGTATTAAAGTTGGAAGAAATTGGATGAGACGTATCGGCTAATGGGGAAATCCCCGGGATAGGCCTACGCGTTTGTACTGCGACTAGTTCTTGATCAATCATTGCATCCCTTTGAGCTGGTAAAATACTATTAGAACTAGATGCAAAATTGAGCATTTCAGAGGAAAACATAGTAGTAGCAGTAGTAGTAGGGTCATAAAGCACATTGGCTTTCCTAACATTTCGAACCTGAACAAGCTCTGGGTTTAGCCCAGAATGGACAGACAACTGTTCCAAATTGTTAGGGAAGTCATCTAAATGCGGAACTGAAGTTGAACTCGCTTGAACTCTCAGCTTATCTCTCCTGCTTTGTTGTGCCACATGTGATTCACCCGGCCTGAAACTGCTAATGTCCATCTAACACAAGGCACCACCACCTGTTAAGCTATACTCTTGGAATTCAACTATTATCCTGACTGGAATCTCCCAAATAATCTCATCAGACAACTCAAGCCCTTTCGGAGGTTTAACTCGCTAGAAGTTCAAGAAATTGAGAGAGAAAGAATCCAAGTTGGTCCTGACATTTCATTAGCTTCCTGAAAAGTTCATACAAGTAAAAAATGATCAAGCTCTACTCCATATATTATACATAGCTCTAACTCTATCTAAAACATCACACACACACACACACACACACACACACACACACACAAATAGAAGCAGTAACGAAGCCAGTATAAAGAACAAAACACAATCATGAAAGAATGAGAGAACAGTTAGAGAAGACACGAATCTTGAAGGACGAAACAGAAACAATAAAAATCTAGAAGCAAAAAAACTACTGGAAAACAGCTTCACCCCTCGCAGAAAGAGAGAAAAAGAACTTGCCTTGTCTGAGATATACTAAAAAAATTGTTGGCTTTTGTCGATTAAACTCTCTGGCGGCTTCACCCACCAAAGCAAAAGAGCGTGCAAAAATCTTCCACTGCTTGGTACAGATGTATATGAACCAAGTCAAGCATTCGCCAAACAAAAAGAAAGGTTAAAAACATAGCACTGTCACCATAACCGATAACTCTTTTCCTGCATATATATAATATAACACCTGTACTGCAATTATACTTCACGTACTGTTAACCCTAGCTCGTAAGAATCCACCATGAAACCTCCTGTTATCACCATAAAATATCAAGAATTCAGACTTTAAGTTACAGATCCAATTCGTGAAGCAGAAACAAATCTTAAATACAGCTCTCTGGCTAGTTTAACTCTGAGCTAGGTTTGGTTTTGTACTTAAAAGAAACTTCAAAAAAATAATTATTATTATTATAAATAAATAAAACAAAAAGAAAACATTTAAAATATTCAAGAAAAACCCAAGATTGAAAACTTAACGAAAATTTAAAAATAAATAAGTAAATAAACAGTCGATGAAATAAAATTTGAAGCTTTAGATAGCGAATCTTCGTAGTATGTATATCTTCAAAGAGAGGCAACCCAAGGAAAAACAACTTGAAACTCAGGACAAATTAATTACCTTTAAAGAAATCTATTGTTAGTTGGACCCAAATCTTGAAATCGACCCAATAGACCCGAGACGGGTAAAATTCGCCGGGAGGTTCCGGTGAAGTTTCGGTGAAAGCTCTTTTTTTTTTCAACTTGAAAACAGACACGAGAGAGCTGGAGGACAATAATTGTAAAGGCTTTCGACAATTCCGTTAGCTTTAACGGTTAAAGCGCGCTTAACCTTTCTCAAGCAGACACTTGAACGTACGTGGGTTTGGTCCGTTACGTGTAACGGCGAGAAGAATTGTCACTCTCGAGAGTTGAATCTTGTCTCCCCTTTGGGACCCTTCGGTCCAAATTTCTCCCCTTTTTTTGTAAATGGCATGGCGTTAAAAAACCCGAAATACTTCTCTTAATTACGAAAATGCCATTTCTAAGTCAATATCTAGATAATGATTTTATATCCCATTTAATTTATTTGTTAATAATTTTTTTTTGTCAATTTTGCTCCCTTGATAGCATGTGTTACTGTCTATAATAATGTGAGAATTTTGAAGTTACACTAATAATTTTATTTTTTTATTAATATATATATGATTAAAGTTTAATTTAAATTATAAAATATATCAGTAATTTTTTTTCTTGAATAAGGAGATTGATGAGTAGCGATTCTAATTTTAATTTATCAGTTAAATAATATGTTTTTTAATTACTAAACTAATTCATGAGATAATTATTAATAAAAAAAATTAATGTTGTTATAAATTTGGATTATTTTTATATTTTAATAAAATTAATTATGTGATTTATATATTTTAAAAAATATATTATGTAGTTATTATATTTTATTTTTATTAAATTAATTCGTCTTTATGTCAATTTTTTTTATTAGTCAATACTGATTAAATTATTATTTATTTTATCTATTTTAATGAAATTAGTTAATTAGTCCTCATATTTAGGAAAAACATATGAATTAGTTATTTTAATTTGACTCTATTAATTATTTAGTCTTATAATTAATTTTTATACCTAAATTACCTTAATTCTCCCCCTTTTATTTCTTTCTTATCCTCTCTTATTTCTCTCTCTATATATTTTTTCTCTTCTACACTCACACCCTTTCTATTTGTTTTTATTTATTGATAAAAATTATACAAATTATTTACACCAAAAAGATCAATTTTCTTAAATATCTAAGTAATTAAGTGAAATTATTTTTTAGAAAAGAAAATACAAAAATAATATCTAAAAATTTAATATATATATATATATATATTTAGATTTAATCTATACATAGCAAAAAAAAAATTATCCAAGAGTATATTTTTCATAATACTTTATTTTTTAAAGTACATATACCAACTTACTTTTACTAAAATAAAGAAATTAAATAGTATTATTTTTTTAAAATACACCAACTAATTAATTTCTTAAAATAAATGACTTAAATATTAATTTGAATAATATGAATAACAAAAGTTTTAATAGAGTAATTAAATAGTTTAATAAAAAATAAAATATAGAGATTAAATAATATATTTTTCATAACATATAGCTCGAATAATTAATTTTATTAAAATAAAATCTAAATAATAATTTTTTCTTACTTTTAATTTTATTAATAATTTCAAATGAGCCTATATGTAATTTTTATTTAATTATATGGTGAATTAATAATCATTTCATCCTTTGAAAGTAATTATTAGTACACAAGTAAATGTGTTATGTACATTCACTTTTTATCATTTCTTCACCTAACTATTCATGAGGTTTGAGTTTATAATAATCATTTCAAATTACATGACTAATCCATCCTAACACATTTTTCATTTTTTAATTATTTTCATAATTATATGAGATTTTAAATTTAAATTTTTATTAAAATTAATTGTTAAAAAACTTGAAAAGCATGATTAATTCCATAACATGATCAAAACACTTAAAACAAAAGGAATGATTGTATTTTACAAAAATATTTTCAATAAAATTCCATTACATATAAATTTTTAGGGCAACCCTCCCATTAATTATATACTGCGATAATTTTTAATTATTATTATTAATAATAAAATTGAATACATAAATTTATTCCTAAATTTAATTTAAAAAAATCTCATAAGACTCTAAATTTTAAAAATAAATGCTCATGACATATCTCAATTATGTAAAAATAAAATTAAAATACTCTCTTAATCTAGTTGATAAATTATCATATCAATACGATTAAAATTTACATAAAATTTTATGAATATTTTAACTTCATTTTACATAAATTAAGATTAGAGTGGCCTGAAATTTTTTTAATAAAATTTTGGACATCAACCTATCATTAATTTAAAAATGCTCGTCTTTATGGTGTTATTAAATCCGATTCAATGATTGACTCGGTAAAAATACTGAATGAATAAATCAATGACTCAATTAGTAGGTTAATAATTTAACTAGTAAGTCATTAAAATTAATTAAGTATAAATTAATTAAATATAGTACTTATTAATATAAATAAATATAATTAATTAAATTTAATTATTTAAAATAAAAATTTAATATTTATTAAGTCATATTTAATAAATTTTAATAATATTTTTATATTATACATAAAAATATTCAAATAATATAATATATAAAAATTTCTATAAATATATAATTTTTTATAAAATTTATAAAATATTAAATATATATTAAAAAATAAATATATTAAAATAAAAAATATATAATAATAAATTAATTTAATTAATTTTTAATTTTTTGTAAAATTTTAAATTTAATTTTTTATATTAAAAATTTAACCAATCGGTTCAGTTCAGATTTATAACCATGCATCTTTATCTTAATTCCCATGCATTACAAGTACATACAAAGGCAGGCCCCTTCCTACAGACTACAGTCTAGCCTCAGTCTTCACCCTCGTTGCAGGCTGCAGCGAGAGACAAGTGAGTAGACAAGACTCCCACTGGAAGTGGGAAACGTAGGTAAACACACGTACGGGCAACTGGATATTACGTCACCTGCCGGTTCTCCGCCTGGGGCTCCCCTCTGTCCCGCTTTAAATGTCGTCCGCCAGATCTTTTGCTTGGACACAGATGTTTGTTACCGATTACCGATAAAAAGCCGGTCACTCGCAGTACGGACACTCGCACTCTCAGTTTTAGTCTCCCCTGCTGCCACTATTATTTCTTCCTCTGTTCAGCCCAAGAACCAAAAAAATCTGGACCGTCGGATCCATGTGTAATCTTGTTCTGTAGAATGTTAAGACAAAAGATATGATTCCTTTGGCGGTATCAAAGAGGTAATGAAAGCCGTTGGATTGGGATCCGAAGGTGGAGATAAAATAAAAAAATATTGGTAGGGTACGTAATCTGAAAACCGTCCAATCAAAAGGATGGGGTGATAAATATAGGGCACTGCAAGTTTCTGAAAGGGCTGTCACTCACTCTTTTGCAGGTGGCTGGGTGACCCACGTGGTCCACGGATTCTTTGATTTGAGAATATATTATCAGATGATCGGTTCTAAGTTGGGGCACCATCAAAAGGAAAACATGCGTGTAATATAGAGAGACCATTCTAGTGATTATGTTCTGTGTGTGCTCTAGGATGGCAACCAGCAGGCATATGCCAACATCAATTCCGAATTTCATTCATAATTTTTATTTTTCATTTCATTATATATTATATTAAATGTTATTTTAGACTATTTATGTTATTAGAAAAAATAATTTGAATGTAATTTAATCTAAAAATTAGATCAAAAATGAATTATTTAAATTTTTATAAATATTTAGACATCAAATTTAAAAGATCGCACACACGTAAATGATTAAATATTAAAACAAAAATTGATAACAACACTAAACATAATAGCGTGAACTTAACTCAATCATAAAAATTAATAGAGAAAGAAAAAATTATCTAAATATATATTCAATATAAATACTTTAGGCTGTGTTTAACAAGATACAATCAAAATTATATTACATATTTATTATATTGTTTGATAATATAAAAAATTTAACGTAATGAAATAATAATTATATTTAAAATAATATAATAATTATTACATATAATTTATAATTATTTATTTTAATTTTTTTATTTATTATTGTTATCACTACTTTCATTATATAATCACTGCTGCTATTATTATTACTACTTTTTTTTGTATTATAATCACTATCACCACGATAACTACCATTATCATTATCCTATTATTATTATCCCTATCACTATTATTAGACCACACAACTACCATTACTATAATTATTTCATTTTGTCATTATCATCATTATCACTATTATTATAATTACTCAATTATAATTATCATTTTATCAATCACAATAATCATTATTAATTATTATTAACATTATAAATAAATTAAATATTAAAATAAAAATTATCATCATATTTTATTACATATATTTTTATTTTATGTTTAAATAAAATAAAATAATAATAAATATATTATATTATATAATTAATTATATTATATTACACACTATTAAAAAAATGTGAAATTATTATTATTGTTTGTGAAGTGAATTATTGAATATTTTAAATTTTAATTATATATATATATAAATATATATACACATATGTTGTATATATATATATTTTGTAGTTACCTTATCCTATCACTCTCTACTCCTTCTGTTTTTCCGCTTAACGAAGCAAAGATTCGTACAGCAAAGTTACATAGCATTGGGAATATAAATTATTGGCAAACCCAATTTCCATAACACTGGGAAATAAAATTAAATTGTGAGAAAATATTAAGTTGTATTATTTGTTATTTTAATAGAGAATATTGGACAATTTGAAAGTGATTATCGTTAATAATCCTCATTGAAACCCATGTCAGATTTTATTATTCTGTAATATTATTTCTATCTATTTTAATTTTATAATAATAATTAAAAAATAATTAAATCAATTAAATTATAATAAAATTATTCATAATTATTTTATTTAATTAAAAAATAATGTGATAAAATAAGTTATAAAAATAAATAGTAAAATTAAAAAAATTAATTGACACATTTTAATATTTTCAAAATAATTGATAATTTTGAATAAAATAATTTTTAAATAGTGATAAGTAAAAATAGATGAAAGAGAAAATAAATATATAACAATACATGAAAAAAAATTGAGGTAAAGATTGAAGTAGAGTTGATTTAATCAGAAATACTAGTTTCTGTTCCAAATTAAATTGCATAGTCTTTTTCTATTCTAATTTAGTTTAATTATAATTTTCATTACAATTTGATTTAAAATTGAATTAAATTAAACTTATTAGTTTTAATTTAATTTAAAATTAATTTTAATTAATTTAATTTGATTAATTTTTATTTTAAATTAAATCAATCTGATTTTATTTTGATTTAAAATCAAACCGTGATCAAATTTACCGATTTCTTGATATTATATTGAAAATGCTCAATAAAAATAAGAATAGATGTTATATTAAAAAAATAATTAAAAAATTATTTTATTATTTTTAAAATTCTGATTATTTAAAAAAGATTTTTGAATGTGTTTTGCACACTTCGAAAAATATAAATTTATTTATACATCATAACCACTGCAAAAAGAATAATTGCAGCCTGACGTCACCGCTTACAAACTTATGTCACTGCAGAAACCCTAGTAGCCACGCAGTAGGCTCTCTCTCTCTCTCTCTCTCTGCCTTTGCTTCCGCCCTTCTCTCCGACTGTGTCTTCCATAGTTCATTTTGAGGCAGCTCATTTCTCTACGTTTTCGCACTTCCTTTCTTAAGAAATAACACATTTGCCACTGCCTTTATTTTTTTTTTTTTACAAATTCTTTAACGTAGTAGTAAATTATTAATTTTTACAAGGCGAATGACATCTGATATTAATAAATTTATAAATTTTAATAATTATATTGTTTAATTTTTAATATTAAATTTCTTCCATTAATACATTCATCCATCTAATTTATTATTAATTAGTGTGAATTATTATTTAATTTTTAAGTATTATTTATATGTCAAACTCATCAATCTTTCTAACTCAAAACATGTTAAAAAAAAAATACAAGATTTACATTGTTCTTCGTAGACAAGATGAGAAATTTTATTGTGATAAAAAAAAAACATAATTATTTATAATTCTTTAAACTTTAATTTTAGTGTGTTTTCATGTGCACTCCACTTCAATCAAATCTCATTTTTCACTCTAATTAGATTGTAGAATGAAAACTTTCGAGTTGAATTATAATTTGATTCTAAGAAAATATATTTAAAATTTAAATTAATTATAAATAACAGTTTTTATAAAAATTAAATATTAATTTTTATTGAATATTAACTATAAATTGTAAATTTTTAAAAGGAGTGAATATTTAATTAACAAAATTAAATTTTAAAGATTAATTAATATATTTTTATTACATTAATTAATATAATTATTAAAATTTAAAAATTAACTAGTGAATAAAAAAATTATTTAAATTAAAAAATAAAAAAAAATAACTAGTTGCAGCCAGAGAAGACAGATAGGGTTAAATTTGACAGGTGAATAGTGACAGAAAATTCACCATAGCATGTTGTATGCTATTTTTGTTTATTTTTGGGTAGAGAAGGGTTAGGGTTAATAAGTAATGTACTTGAGCTAGAAGGAGGATGGAAAATTGACAGGGTGATTTTCTGAACAAATATTGACCATTCATGTGCTATATGAAAAGAAAAGAAAGCATGAGAAAATAGAAGAGAGGGAGGGCCCCCCTGCTGCCAAGCACAACAGAATAGGAATATATAGCCATATCCATGTTCTAATTTCTCTTTCATACAGATGCATATATTCTTCTTCTCCATCACATGTGAGCTATTGGTGATGGACAACCACAAACAACTTGGTGAAATCACTCATCATTGCAGCGTATCACATCAGAAAAGAATAGAGAAAAAAAAAGGGAAATGGAAATCATATGCTTCCTGTCATTGCAAGTGAATATTGAAACATGCCCACCTTTGGAAATTGTCTAGGGCAGGCCCTGCTTGTTCAATAAAAACATTGCTTGCTCCTTGGAGGCGCTGCATGCTTCATTCGTATGATCAATATGTGTGGTGGTGGAGGAAAGGGTAAGGGGGGGCACTCATTTCTGGGACCTTATCACTTCAAATATTATTGCCTTTGGAATTAAGATATGGCATTTGTGGAGTGGAACATGCATGCGCACATGCCACTGAGTCCTAGCCACCGAACGAGACTTTTTTATATATATGTATAATATATTATAATCAAGATGGGCCTTCAAACGAAAGACACGTGCATTATACATACAATAGGAAGTACATACAATTCTAAGAGTCGAGCACAAAAAGTACTTGTATATTTGTGAGAAAAAACACTCAAATCTCTTATGATGGAAGCCTTGATCTCCTCACGTGCTATAAAAATATATAAGGGGCCGGATTCACTGATCTAAGTCTAAATATGGAGTCGATATCATAATGAAGTCGTATTGGATGAATTTAGTATCGAGACTTGGATTAAAAAAGTCGCCAACTCAATCACCCCCTACTGAAATCAGTCGGACTGTCTAACAGAACGCCAAAAGAATCATGGCATAATCATGAGGCAATGGTAGCGTCGTAACTTCTCAGTTGAGAAAACCCTGGGGTTAAATAACTGAAAAACCACCAAGCTGAAAAAGGAACAAAATAATGCTTATATTTTATTTGGAAAAAAGTAATTATAACTTAGGAGGATGTGATCCTAAAGGCAAGTTAAGAGTCCGAGTAATTCGTACTCCCTTCGATAGGTTTAGATCAAAACACTTCCGTGCAAGGAGTCGAAAGATTCATCACCTCTAAAGGAAAACTAGTCAAATAAGCCACTCATAACCTTAAATCAACCAACTAACTCTTGTTGTCATTAGCTCATGAATGTCAGAATAATCATGACTCTAGAGATGACCTGATTTGACTTGACCTAGTCATCAGTGATTGAGACAGTCTACTTGCGCAATATTTGCATATGTCAAGCTGACACTGAATACCCAATTCTATAAATGAAAGAACCTCCAACTTGAGAAAACCTTAGAAGAGAGTAAGGTACAAACTTGCTTTGATGATTCTCAATGAGACAATATGCTTAGAGAGATACCAATCAATATAAAGTAGTCGTATCTCCTAAATACTCGTAAAATTTACTCAACTCTGTCTTCGTTAGTCACGTATTGCAATCTTGCTAGCCCATCCATTCCTTAATCATCAAAATACACACACACACACACGGACACAAACACACACCCACACACATATATGATTTCATTAATAGGAAGTCCAAATACAAAGGCACCTAGTTGAAAACACAAAAACTTAGCTAGGCCTCTGATATAAGCAGGCCTAAAAAAGAAGGCTCACAATATAATAAAACAACAAATCCTAATTTTTATGGGTCTAGAACCAGAACCCTATAGAGGAAGAGCCAGAGTAAAACTAAACACCACCAATACCAACAGAGCTTGCATAGGAAGCCGTCAACAATGGAAATAGAGGAGATCGATAACAATCCTTCCAAACCAAATAAAGGATCTCCAAAACCAAGAAGCAAACCCAAATAAAAGGAAAAGCTAGGTTAACAACATACAAGAATGAACAAAGGTCATTGGAAACCACATGCATCGCATATCTTAGAATAGCTCACAGAAAGTGACGAGGTAGAGCACCGACAACAACTAAAGCCATTAGGGTTGGCCATATGTAGCAAAGCCGGTGAAAGACCCCTAAGATACCACATCCCATAAAAGCTAAACCCCTCTTAGAGCCATAGATATATAAGATATAAGGAAAACACTAGACTTCTATGCAAGACATCCCAACCAAAGCAACAGAACTCAAACAGTGCACACCAATAAAAGTCCTCATCGATCAGCACAGAGTCCACCACCAAAATTTTCACACACAACTTTATTTATACTTACAAACCCCACTCGAAGGTGGAGAGGACACAACTCACTTCCTAGAAAGGGGAGAAGGTCCCTTATCCAAATGGGGCAAAAAAAACTGCTAAATGATAGTCAAAGAGAGGCCAAATGCCTCGGAGAGAAAATGAAGAGGAGATAAAACAATTATTTTCTTCTTTCTTTACAACTCAAAGTAACCAGACTTTTTTCTTCAAAGAATAATCAAGCTGGTTGAGTTTTAAATCAAAACTATTAATTATAATTCTTAAAAGAGGCTTGGAATTCAACTATTAATGTTTTAATTTTGATTTTACAATTCAATTTTAATAAATCAACACTAAGATTTAGATAAGTTTAAAGTTATTAAAATCTATAATAAATTTTATTATTCTCAAAACTTAAAAAAAAAACTCAACATAAGACTCATATTAACATTGGAAGAATTCAGTTTAATCAAATAAAAACATATATATTTAAGATAGCCCAATTTAATCACATATATACATATAAATACACACACGTGTGTGTATATATATATATATATATATATATATATATATATATATATACACACGTGTATATATATAATTGTTATATATGTTGGGAGCATTAAAAAATAATATTCTTAAATAAAAAATCAGCTTCTATTTAGTTTTAAGAAGGTGAGATTTATGTATTTAGAAAGATGGTGTTGCCATGTTCAATTTTAAAATCAATTTAATTTTAATTTGATTTCAAATTTAAATGGAAGCCTAATCGAATTTAGGCACACCTCAATTTGGCTATCCAAATTGTGTTGCCATAAATATTCTTCTTGTAGGGTTGCCATAAATATTTTAATATGCTACTACTAGGGAAGACTAATTTCTTTTGCTATGTTTTCTTTTTTTATTTTGAATTACTTTCGAGTAATATATAATTTTTTCATTTATGTGAATTTTTTGTATACCCTTGTGAGCCTCGTAATGCAAATTACAGTTCAAAAATAACTTATTTGTTATATTCTTATTCTCTTAGAACCCATGGACCAAGAAAGTCCATAAAACGTCACAAACCTCATCTGGATGGGCCATAAACCTTAATGTGTAAGCATAAAAAAAACAACCACATTCTCATTAGTTATTTGGATACTAAGTTTTGATATTTTTTTTTTATCTAAATCTATTATAAATTTTATATATAAATACGTAATATCTATATATTTAGTTGGTAAATCTCATCATATATGTTATATGTTAAATTTACGATGGGCTAAATTTAGGTAAGAAAAATCTAACTTAGATTCCCACATGATATCTCACTAAGATCAACAATACAATGGTTTGTTGTTTTTCCAATTTAATATATTAGGGCATAGAACAATTAATATATTCTTTGTACACGAAGTGCTTAATTAATCGATTTTGGGTTGCTCTCCATCTGGAGCAATGTTGTGTTTGGAATCACTGTGAATGGCTTGTTGTGATTCCATCATACTGTTGCCTGTTGTCTGCCGCTTGATCCAATGTGGCTTCGTTATGAGTGGTCGGTGTTGGTCAGCCGCATTGCACTCGGTGCACATGCACTCTCTCTCTCTATAAACATGAGTCTCACTTTTATATAAGTAAGGAAAAATTTTTTTATTGTATTTAAAGGAATACTATTTTTTAATACTCATAATGTATCCAATAATTAACCGATTACCACATCTTAATCTTTCTCTGCCACTTTCGAAAGCTAGAAGTCTAGGGTTTGTTTTTAGCCTCAGGTACCTAACTTGGGTTTGGATTGAAAGACCAATATGTTGAATTAGGTTAGGTTGAACTAGATTTGCCCCCATTTAGTTGGGCCATACTGTGTTGTAATGGGCCCAGGCTTTGTCTACTTATATAATATATCATTATTTAAAAAAAAATAATTATGATTTTAATTATTATATAGCTTCATAATATAAATTCTATTATTTAAATATTAGTCCACATTAAAATATTATATTAAGTTATTGCATAAATCTCATCAATTCAAAAGTCAAAATAAATAAACACTAAATACTAGAATATATGATATAACTAATAGCAAAAGATTAAAAAAAAATTATTAAAATTAA
The DNA here is from genome assembly GCF_030052815.1 of Hevea brasiliensis. Taxonomy (NCBI): domain Eukaryota; kingdom Viridiplantae; phylum Streptophyta; class Magnoliopsida; order Malpighiales; family Euphorbiaceae; genus Hevea; species Hevea brasiliensis. The sequence goes on along the minus strand of NC_079498.1, from coordinate 3,210,943 downwards.
AAATATATAAAAATAGAGATTAGTAAAGCAACAAATTAAACAAATTAAACATGTCTAACAAAAATAAATATACATTTAATTGATTAATCTAAAATTTGTATGAACGTTAAAAATTTCATTTAATTTGAGATTATATATTAGAAAATTCATTATATTTGTTCAAAAGTTACCTAATTAAATTTAATTCAATGATTAAAAATATATAACGCACTTAGGAAAATAATTTCGCCTCAATACTCTTATTAAAAAAAAGTTGGCGCTTAAATGGGACATATATAGTAAAAAAAAGCTAAAACCTTGAAAATCATGGAAACTCAACCGGTAATCACGTAAATTTGTTCTTTTATCATTACGGTGCGATCTTATTTATTCTCATATATATATATATATATAGGTCCAACTAATCACCATAAGAATTTGAGTTAATTATTAATTAATGGATTAATTAGGGCGCAGAGCCCCATCATCCATGAATTTCAACATTCACTTGACTTGATCTTTGAATTTTATCACTAGAATTTATTTTTTTATATCACAAATATCTTCATTTATTTTCAACACAGATGATGAAATAACAGATAGTTAAATATCAATAGTTTTCATTTTCATTATCATTACCATATTAAACAGAGATATTCTAAACCGATTTATTATGAATTTAAGATATAAAATATATAGTAAGATCTATCTATTAATATTTTAGATAAGACGAATTTAAATAAGAAAAATACAAATTTTATTATCATTGAGAAGGGAAAATTCCTCTATTAATTAATATTATGCCATAGACCATGTAACATCCACTATACTTAGGTCCTTATTCAAACCCAAAGCTTCTCACACAACATCGGACCCGTCAACAATATTGTTGTCACACGGCGGCAGCCCTGCATGCTCACTCTTACATCCATGCATAGAGTCGCATTCGTCCACCACCTTAGCCGTCGTGCTCCTCCCATTACTAGCAGTAATCTTTATCATCTTCCCACACCTTGATTCCCCGTTATACGATCCAGTGGAAAGCGCCACCACACGCTCTGAGTTGTCATGGTACTGCTCATCGCACTCTGATGGTGCTCCTCCTTCACCGTCATTTAAAGTCAAAATAGCTTTTGTGGAGGATGTCACTGGTGGTGAACATTTATATAGAGGTTTGTTTTCGCCTTTGCATTTGAGGAAACCAGAAGGCTTGCATTCTCCGCCGCATCCACCACACATGTTGGTGCCAATGTAAAAGAACTAAGAAATTTTGGAATATGAATTCTGATGTTTATTGCCCCAGAAATCAAAGATATATATAAAAAATTACAGCTAATAAATAGATTCCTAATCAAGCTAAACTACCAAAATTGTATCAGAATCATACAACAAAATGTAAGAACAGATGTGCACACAAAAATTCCTAAACAAATGCCATAAATAAATACAAAATAAGTGGCAGCTAACAGCTGCCTTTCCAATACCCCCCCTCAAGTTGGAGCATGGAGATCTCGAATGCCCAACTTGCGAAGAAGAAAGTCAAACTGATCCTTTCCCAACGCCTTTGTGAAGATATCCGCAGGTTGCATTGAACTACGTACATAATCTGTTCGAATGTTACCATTCAATATCTCATCACGGATAAAATGACAGTCCACTTCAATATGCTTGGCACGTTCATGATAGACAGGATTAGCAGCTATATGCAGAGCTGCTTGACTATCACAATACAAATTCATAGGTTCAGTATGCGCCACACCAAGAGAATTCAATAATTCTTTCAACCATTTAAGTTCACAAGTTGTAGTACTCATAGACCGATATTCAGCTTCAGCGGATGAGCGAGACACTGTCTGTTGCTTTTTAGTCTTCCACGAGATAGGGGATTCACCCAAAAGAACAAAATAACCGGTCAAAGACCGTCTCGTCAAAGGACAGCTAGCCCAATCAGAATCACAGTAAGCAGACAATTTGATATCACAATTGGCATGCAGTAGTATACCCTGACCTGAATTTCCTTTCAAATAATGCACAACTCTAACAGCTGCCTCCCAATGAGCTTTCTTCGGTTGTTGCATGAACTGAGCAAGAATATGCACACAATAAGACAACTTGGGCTGAGTTATTGTTAGATAAATAAGCCGTCCCACCAGACACCTATACTGAGCAGGGTCATCCACATCATCACTCTCGGTAAGGGCCAGCTTGTGATTTTGTTCAAGAGGAGTTTTAGCCGGCTTGCAACCCAGTAATCTAACTTCTGAAATTACATCCAACGCATACTTATGTTGACACAAGAAAATACCATTCGAGTTTCTGGCTACTTCAATCCCTAAGAAAAATTTCAGCTTCCCCAAGTCTTTCATATGAAAGCAACGACTCAAATAGTTCTTGAATTTTTGTACAGCGAAAACATCATTGCTGGAGATAATAAGGTCATCCACATAAATAAGCACATTCAATTGAATAGTCCCAGCTCGAAAAGTGAACAAAGAGTAATCTAAATATGATTGCTGAAATCCATAAGCTTTCAGAGATGCAACCAATTTCGCAAACCAACATCTAGGTGCTTGCCGCAAACCATTTAGAGATTTCCGGAGTTTACAAACCTTCCCTGATGATTGAGAAGCAAATCCAGGCGGCATCTTCATGTAAACCTCTTCCTCCAAATCACCGTGTAAGAAAGCATTTTGGACATCCATCTAATAGAGTTCCCAATTCTTTGCAGCCGCAACGGCAAAAAAGGTGCACACAGTAACCATTTTTGCTGTAGGAGCAAAAGTCTCCTGATAATCTATGCCTTCAACTTGATTATTTCCCAATATCACTAACCGCGCCTTGTATCGTTCAACACTTCCATCAGAATTGTATTTAATTTTGTATACCCACTTACTTCCTATTGCTTTTTTCCCAAATGGCAGATTTTTAACTGTCCATGTACCATTATCCTCCAAAGCCTGTATTTCTTTTCTCATAGTCGCTCTCCACCATTCATCCTTAACTGCTTCTGCATAAGAGCTTGGTTCATATCCTGTAGTAATGGTTGCCAAAAAATATCGCTGTTGTGCAGAGAATTTATCATAACCCACATAATGTGCTATAGAGCAAGGCGTACTTGAGAAATCAGATTGGGAAGGTGAGCATACTGAGGGGCTTGTTTTGATGGCGTTTGTCACATAATCCTTCAAACGAACACTAGGTTGCTTGGCCCTTTGTCCCCTACCTAGTTGCTCTTCAACAACTTCACCTCTATCCACTCCCTCACTGTTTTCATGGATCAATTCTTCCATTTCAGGATTCACCTCACTTTCTCTACCTACACTTTCATCGTGCTCCTTTCCCAAGTTGTTCTCTAAACCATCAACTTCATCACCCAACTCCTCAACTCCATTTTTAATGAGTTCATCACCCATTGTTTTCTCATTTGCATATGGAAATTCTGTTTCATACCATGTCTCTTGATACAAAGTTGTAGGCCCTGTAAGCTAAAATGAGCTTGATTTTGATGATAACAAAACTTAATGAAATATACATTAACCTTTTGTGCATAAGTATTTGAAGTGATTTTATAGGTCATGATATGCAAAGACACTGATGGAAGGACTATTCTATTGACATGGCTGATATAAAAGGAGTTTATCATCTTGTATAACACAAAACGAATCAAAGTCCATGAAGAAATATGATAGAAATTAAGTTCTTAGGTCCATTGTACAAGATTGGAGAATTTATGCCATTTGAGACTTAAAATCAATTTTGTTTTCAGATTCAAGGGTTTAGAAAGTGTTTTTATATCATTCCTAAGGTTTTTGAATGGTCAAAATAATTTTTACAACCTTTCTTCAAAAACTCAAAATTTCAATTTTTAAGTCAGGCAGTAGCGAAATTAATTAACCCGTTGCAAAAATTAGTTAACTAGTTTTGATGTCTAAAATTCTCTATCTTACAAAACTAGTTAACCGGTGAAAATTTTAGTTAACTATTTTTATGACCTGACCTGACTCAACTCTGCTGCACGACTTTCTAAGCAATAACGGCTAGTTTTTTGAAAATTAAAGAGCCATTGGACACACTCTCCAGCAGACGTTTTTGGCAATGAAAAGCACCTATAAAAGGCATCATTTACTACAATTCTAACTAATGAAAGTGTTCTTATTCATAGTGAATTTATTGTGGTTTTTAAAGCTTTCATTCAATTACTCTTGAGCTTGAGTGGCAAATCTTCTCTCTCAATCTTCTAGCATTAAATTCTGTATTTGAGAGTTATTGAGAGTGATTTCTTCTACACCAAAACCTATTTAAGGTTGTGTAAGTGTGAGGACACACTTGTGGAAGGTTTTCAAGCACCTTGTGAAGCTTGTGGGAGGTTTTCAAGCACCTTGTGAAGCTTGTGGTCTTTTGTGGGAAGCAAAGACGTTGTAAAGGTCCTCAAGCACCTGGGAAGCTTGTTGATATTGTAAAGGCTTTGAATCTTGCCATTGAAAAGATCAAATAGTAGAGTGACTCTCAAAGTGGGACTTTGGGAAGAGTGGATGTAGGCCAAGAGAGCTGAACCACTATAAACATTGTGTTTGATTCTCTTCTTCCCTTAACTCTTTAATTTTCAGCACTTTGATTTTCTGATTATATATTGAATGTGTTGAGAATTTGTTTTATTGAGCTAATATTGCAAACTCTGAATTATATGTGAGAAAATACACTTGATATCAAGTAATTATTTTGTGTATGAGCTAGTATTTGTGCATAACTTGATTGATTACTTAAATTACATCCTAGGAACAGAGTTATACATATACATAGAAGTGCAAAGCCTCAATTTTTCATTAAGTCTTGAGCAACGACTGAAAATTTGTCTAAAGCGTCCAATTCACCCCCCTCTTGGTCACTTTCTTTGGGACAACAAAAGTATTCTTTAGTTTCCAAATCATACAATCTCCATCCCTTCTTTTCAAATGGATACCCAACAAAAACACACCTACGACTTCTACTACCAAATTTATCTTTATCCCGATTCAGATTATGCGCATAGCACAAACAACCGAAAACCCGAACGTGTTTGTAAGAAAGTACTTTTCCAAAGAGCATCTCATATGGGGTTTTACCATTTAATAACATAGATGGAGTCCTATTAATCAAATACTCGGCTGCAAGTACACATTCTCCCTAAAATTCTATAGGTAAATTTGCTTGGAAATGCAAGGCTCTTGCCACATTAAGAATATGGCGATGTTTTCTTTCCACTCGGCCATTTTGTTGAGGTGTTCGTACACAGGAAGTCTGATGCAACATCCCTTGTTCATCAAAATATTCTTTCAAGCATATAAATTCACTTCCATTATCACTTCTGACAATTTTCACATTTTTTTCAAATTGGCGTTTAACCATCACAACAAATTTCTTAAGAACACAAGCTACTTCTTGTTTACCATTCAGCAAATATATCTAAATAGCACGAGAGTAATCATCAACAATTGTTAAGAAGTAAATTACTCCACAAGAAGTTGGAACTCTATAAGGTCCCCACAAATCACAATGTATCAATTCAAAACAACCATCAGCTTTATTGTCACTAGAAAAGAAAATCTCTCTTGTTTGCTTTGCTCTAAAACAAACTTCACAAGTTTTATTAGTTTTCCTAACTATGCTACCAGCTTCTGGAATTAACTCTACCACCTTATAAGAAGGATGACCCATTCTCTTATGCCAAAGCTCAAAAGACCCCACATCAGTTACCTTGCAAACATGTACCGATGTCACTCCCTTGAGAAGGTACAACCCCTCGCATTGCTCACCCGCTCCAATCAGGATCCTCGAATTGAGGTCCTGTATAGCACAAATTTTGTTAGTGAGTTGAATAAGCAAATTTGAATTATTAAGTAGTTGTGATACAGAGATCAGATTGCAATTCAAATTTGGCACATAAAGGACTCATTGCAATTTCAAGTCTCCTCCAAGCAACACAGTTCCTTCTTTCATCGCCAAGGTCTTTTCTCCATTAGGTAACCCGACTGAGCATGGCACAATGTTATGCAATTCACTAAAAAATGCGAACATTCTTGTCATATGATGGGAAGCTCCTGTGTCAATAATCCAAGGAAATATCCTCTGCGTACCTGTCAGCCTCTCATTGCCACCATTCTGATAAGAATTCAACATGCCCAAAAAGCGTACTTGCTCTTCATTTAATCCACTAAGACCCTTTCGATCTGAATCTGTCACAATTCCATGCCCACTATCAACTCCAGTTGCTTGTGTGGCATTGGCACGAGCAACTCCTCCCTTGCTACGTCCTGCTCTATTGCCAGGCTTTTGACCACCTCCTCATCCAGCAGCAGTTCCACGTGGTCTATTACCCCACCATTCTGGATAACCTATCAGCTGGAAACAACTTTCAGCATCATGTCCCTCTCGGTTGCAATTAGAACAAATTGAGGATTTGTCTTTATCCCCCCCTGAATTTCGACTTCCTGGTCGAATTGCAAAACTCATAGGATTGCCTCTTTCTTCCTTGGTTCGTGTCATAGTTCGCATCCGCTCTTGCTGAACAACCATAGCATAGGCACGATTCAAATTGGGCAAGGGTTCAGTGTTCAAAATATTAGAGCGCACTGTTCCGTTTCCTTCTTCATCCAAGCCCATCAAAAACTGATGAACTCTCTCTCCTTCACGCTTTCTTTCCAATTCAATGGTAAGATTGCATCTGCAGCCTGCACAGATACACACTGGTATCTGATCATAGTTGTTTATTTCATCCCATAACGTTTTGAGTCTTCCGAAATAGGACACGATCGGTTGACCTTCCTGCCTACAATTCGCCAGATCCGATCTCAGTTGCTGCATTCGTGGACCATTCCCAATCGAGAACCTCTGTTTAATATCCTCCCACAGATCCTTTACGTTCTCCATGTGAGAGATGGTCGAGCGAAGCGTCGGTTTAATGGTGTTAAACACCTAAGAAACCAGCATAGAGTTAACCGTCCACCAATCTTCGAGTTCCAGTGAGTCATCTGCTGGTTGCTTAACAGATCCATCAATAAAACCATATTTCTTTTTGGCCCGCAATGCAGTCCGCATAGCTCGCGCCCATTCTTCGTAATTCTCGCCCTTCAACTGAACTTGGGTAATCAAGTTACCTGGGTTGTCATTCGAATTCAGTGTGTAAGAACTAGAAGTTTTCTTCCCTGATCCAGAACTCTCATTTTTCTTTTCATCAGCCATGGCTCTGATACCATGTAAAAGAACTAAGAAATTTTAGAGTATGAATTCTGATATTTATTGTCTCAGAAATCAAATATATATATAAAAAATTACAGTTAACAAATAGGTTCCTAATCAAGCTAAACTACCAAAATTGTATCAGAATCATACAACAAAAGGTAAGAACAGATATGCACACAAAAATTCCTAAACAAATGCCCTAAATAAATGCAAAATAAGTAGCAACTAATAGCTGCTTTTCCAATAGCCAACATCTGGGTCATCGTTGCACTTGCCTTTAATGCAAATGAGCTGGTCCTCGCAGTCATTCAGGGTTCGACATGGGCCATTGTAGGAGGAGATGGCGTTTGTTGGTGAAGCAAAGAATATGATGATGTTGAATAGGAGGGAAAGAGAAACCAAGAGAACAGCATTTTCCATTATCGGCTTGCTATGACTGAGATTGGGTCGGTGGGTGATGGAATAGTAGACGTATATCCATACATCTATAGTGCCAAAGGGCACGAGTTACGTGCATCCGTTGGTTTGTCTATAGTCGGAATACATTTTCAGAAGGGAAAATCTTACGTAGACTCATCTAACATATTCATGTATTTAATAGTTATTTCTTATTGCATATATTTTATATATTAAATTTATATTGTATTAATTCTAAATAAAAAAAATAAAAAAAGATTTATTTAAAATTATTGTTTATTACAATCTTAATATATATTGAATGCTAAATAATAAATTGGTTCACAAAACCATGAAAAAATGTATTTTTTTATATACAAATTAATTTTGAATGCAATTCGAATTCGAGTTCGAGATAACTTCATAAACATTAAACTAAACTTCAATTTATAAAATTTATATAAATTTTTTATATTGTAGAAAATAGAAATATATTATTTCCGTTCCATTTTAAATGCTTGTTAAAATTTTTCATACAAAGATTAAAAGAATGATTTAAAAAATATTAATAATTGACTAAACTATCTTTGTGTATTTTTGGAATGTAAAAAATAATAAGAATTAAATAAATATATTGAAAATAATAATAAATAAGGGTAAAATTGAAAAAATTATATATTTTTTAATTTTTTAAAATAACAAATAAAGTGGGACAGAAAAAATTTCTAAAAATGGGATGGAGTGTGTATGGCATATAGCTACTAATTGAACTTCTCTTATCATATATTAATTAAACTAAAATCAATGTGCATAAATTTATGTGACTTCATCAAACAATTTGTTTTAAAAATAGCTATATATCATTCTCCTGTTAAGAATATTATGTTTAATTGAACTTGATATATAGTATGAATATGACCATTTGATTTTAAGATTTAATTAAATTAAGTATAAAATTGATATATGATTTCTTTTTATTTTAATTAAAAGGAGCTCTTAATGATCATTATCTTCTAAGTCTAAAATCCACAATTAAATGATCTTATAACCCCTTATTTAACTCACTCTATAAGGAGATTTACTCACTGAGCCATAGTGGGTCTCAAGATTTCGAGAATACTATTTGTTCATCCATGGTAGACAACAAAGAAAAGTTTCAGTCCTCTGCAGTGAGGGGTTGAATCGGGTGTGGATGCATCCTTAGGCAGAGCCACATTAGGGCCAAGGAGGGCACTGGCTCCCATGGAATTTCTGGATTTTTTAGGGATATATTAGTAATTTTATTAAACTAATATGAAAGTTTCACTTTCTTTTTGTCCTAGACTTTGATAAACTAATATTTATTATTTTACATTATTAATGTGTAGTTAGTGGACTAAACAATTCATTTTCTGGCTTAGAGATAATCATATATTATTTTATTTTTTGTCTTCAATTATCTATAAGGAGAAAAAAAAAAGTTCTTATCTTTCTAGAGAGATAAGGTTATTGACTGTTTGTCATTATAATTTCATTCTTAATTATATTTTTTTTAATGAGAAGAAAAAGTATAACATATGTTATAATCATAATCAAACAAAGTCTCTTTTTTTAAGGAAAATGATAGGAGATTAATCATATATTCTTTAGATTTATATTTTAATATATAAAATAAAATTGATATTAAATTTATATTTTTATGTTGTTAATTATAAAATTGAATTGTCAAAGTAAAATTGATCATTGATCTTATTAGTTACATGAAAATCTATTTCACAATAAAATATGAGATGAATTATTACATGATTGTTTGATGAATTACATTAAAAAATATATATTTATAAGTATTAACAAAAAATTTATTATGATTAATTAGATTTCAATTAATAAAAAATAAATGATAATCATTATAATTTATTTATAATATTTTATTAACTTTTTATTAAAAATTTTATTATTCACTTATGTCTATTTTATGTATATTATTTTTATAAATTATGTATTTTAATTAGATCCTTAAAAGAATTCCTGCCTGGATGCATCCAACACCCAATATAGAAATTGTGTGGAAGAAGCAGAATCCAAGTTTTCTTCCCATAATGGATAAGGGTCCAAAATAATTATGGGCAAGTTGTCTGACTTATAAGACCTGCCGGCTAGTGGGCAAGTGGCTAGCCACAAAGTCACGCAAATTAATTCAGAAATCAGAATATGTATTCTTCTTTCACGTTTACCCTTGGTTGTCGTTTGTAGGACGCCCAACCTGGTGGCTACTATTGAAACATGCATAGCTCCTTTAATTGCGCAATAACTAGTTTCATATTCAAACTGAAGGATTTTTCTTCTTAAAATTTTGTTTAATGTGGAGTTTTTTTTTTAATTCAATTTATTATAAAGATATATGACAAAATTCATCCATTAAATATATAAATTTTATATATTTATATTTTTAATTTATAATAAAATAAATCTAAATAAGAAGTTTTTTCTCAATTTAATTATAGTTTGTTGAGTCTATTGACCCATATTTATTCTATATTTATGAAAGGTGATTTTTTTTTAACTGAAAAAAAAAATGATACAAAGGAAAAATAGCAAAATGATCCACATTGTAAAACGGCCAATTTATTAGTCTCTCCCCCTAGCCAGTGGGAAATGGAGACTTTCAATGTTCACTAGCTGTATAGATTATTAAAGTATTTTCATCCATTTAATATTCATGAAAATAATAGGTGAGTGAGGATACTTTCTATGGCAAATACCCATTGAGTTGTGGATAAATTATTAAGTGTATTTGGTATATATGTTTTTTTTAAAAAAATAAAAATTTTATTTTTTAAAAATTAAGAAAATTTAATTTTTTTATATCTAAAAAAGCACAATATTTTAATATTTAAAGTCTTCATTGTAATAACTTGCATATGATCATACATAGGGTCACTTCATCCTTCACTATTTAGATTGAGATGTAAATATGCAAGCTAGACAACATTAACTTGATTGTCGTTTTATTCTTCTTCTTTCTTCTTTTATTGTAACTAAATGACAACCTAACGAGAATGTAATTTCAAGGTGGGGTCATCATTTCGTTGTTAAACTAACCAAACGAGTCCTTAACTAGCTAGGCCATTGACCAAGTAACATCCACAACACCCAAATCTTTATTCAGCCCCAGAGCTTCCCAAACCGCATCAGACCCATCTACAATGTTATTGTGACAAGGTGGCTGCCCTGCATGTTCACTGTCGCACCCATTCCTCGAGTCACATTCATCAACCACTTTTGCTAACACACTCCTTCCATTTCCAGCTGTAATTCTTACCATCTTCCCACACCTTGTTCCTCCGGCATACCACCCAGTCGAAAGCGCCACCACACGCTCTGTCTTCTCGTGGTACTTATCGTCACACTCAGATGGACCACCACCATCGCCGCCTTTACTGAAATCATTCAGAGTTAGACTAGCCTTTGTTGAGGAAGTGACTGGTGGAGAACATGAGTACTTGGGGTATGATTTTCCGTTGCATCTAAGGGTTCCGTACGGCTTGCAATCACCGTTTGAAGGCGGCGCAGGGTTGCTTCCTGAGCAAGTGTGGGTTCCAACTTCTGGGTCGTCGTTGCATTTGCCATTGATGCAAATGAGTTGGCCGGAACAGTCATTTTCAGTCCTGCATGGGCCGTTGCATGAAGAGATAGCATTTGAAGGCGGCGGAAAGAAAATTATCATGTTGAAGACAAGGAAAAGAGAGACAAAGTAGACCGTGTTTGCCATGTGATCGCTAGCTAGGAAGATGTTTAGTATTTCTAGTGTGCATGAGAAATGAAGAACTAAATCATGTATTTATAGTTGGTTTGTGTCGCTATTATTATTATTTTTAATATCTAAAAATTTTAAATTAGGGGATTGATTTTGGAGAAATCACTTTTAAGTGAAAAAAATATGGTCTACCCACTTCTTATAAATAAGGAAAATTTTAATATTTTTATTTAAAGTAGTACTGTATTTTTTTAGTAACCGGTAGAGTGATCGATATTTAATTTAAACCGAATAAATTGAACAAACTATAATAATTTAATTTGATTTTAAGGTAATTCAATTCGATTCGATTTTAAATTTTAAAAATTTTAATTTTTTTGATTTGGTTTGGTTTTAGAGAAAAAAAAGAGTTAAACTAAACTGAACTAAATTATTTTATTAATTTTTAAACAATGTTAATTTTATGGATAATTTATGTACTATATTATTTTTACATATATAAATTATTTAATTTCATTGATTAATAATTATTAGGTTCAAATCAAAATCAAAATTAGACAAAATAACTTAAAAATCAAATATAAATGAAAAATCTTCAAACCAAATCGAACTTGAATTAGAGCAGTTTGGTTTGATTCGATTTTTTATATATTTCAATTCAGTTCAATTTTGAAAATATAATAATTCAATTAATTCGATTTTAATAATTTGATTCAATTCGATTTGAACTGAATACTCAATCTTAAACTCGTGTATTTAATAATTTTCTAATTTGTGAAGGAATATAAATAATAATTTTATATTCTCAACATATACTTATTCCCTAAATTTAAAGAATAAAAATAGGCTCACTTTATTTTTTATTAAAATATTTAATTAAAATATTTAATTAATAGATAAAGACGATCAAGTAGTGTGGTAATTCAAGTTTTTTCTAAAATTTTATTATTTAATAAAATATTTTTACTTTGAAAAAGAAAAGAGACGGTCAAATTTAAACGCTAAAATTTTTAATTCGAACAGAGTGATATATATGGTGTTGAATTTAAAAATTTAAATTTAAAAATGAAAATTAAAATAATTTTATATCTTTACCGATAAGAACATTTAGTTTACTAGCTTGCTTATGACTGCTATACCACAAGCATGTGTTTGGACCTTTGTATCAAAGGTCGTATTCCACATCATTTTCTTGGAAAATAGAATAATAAAAATTTTATTGTTTTTCCTTCTACTATAAGAAGAAATGAGCAAGAGAGTGTTTAATTTAATTTATATAAATCAATTAAATATATTTATAAATAAAAAATTATAAATAAATTAATATTTAATTTGACTTGTAAATTAAATAAATTACTCAAGGTATTCTTATTTATAATTTATTTTAAAATTATTTTTTTACTAAATAAAAGATCGTATGATCCTAATAATTTTAAAAGTATCAACATTTTCCGTATTTTAATAACCACAATACTCAATTATATATTCACTTAAGTCATTTTAATAAATTAAGTTCCTTTTAAATAAACACTTAAAATATTTAAAAATTAATTTTAAGTAATTTTATTAAATAATTAATTATTTATTTTTAAATTAATTTATAAATTAAAAAATATGATTAAAAGTAAGTAATTAAACTAAATACTATCTAAATAATTAAAATACTAGCAAAAACAAAGAGCTAATAAATTCATTTTTAACTTAATTCATTTGCTTCTTGTCTTTTTATTCATTTATTTTTTTTATAAGCAAAATTTTATTAATATATTTAGAAAAATCTTAGTAAGCACAATCCAAACTAACCTTGGTCGATAAACCATTCTAATACACCCAACTTAAAAATTACGATGTTAAGTGAAAAAATTCGAAGCAAAATATGAAGTACAAACAGAAGACCAAGTGCCTGTAGCTCTTCAACGAGCTAGCCAAAGTATTCTTGTCTATTTATTAGATGTTAATTTCTTGAATTCCTAACAAAATTATTATATTCTTTAACTTAATTGACACGACACGGTGATGTATATATTTGTTGCGTGATAAAAGCAAGATATTTCAACATTTTGTCTTCATTTTTCTACCTCTAACCTACATATCCCTGTCAATATAATGCATACTGCTTTTGCAAGATCAAAAACCGATTGAATCATACAAATCCATGGGAGTGGAAAGAAATTTTGCCACCTTTGCATGGTATATAACAATAAGATAATTAATCAACATTGGTTCTCCGAATTCAGCTTTGTTTTTCATTGCAGATTGATTAGCAAAGCAAGGGATTTCGAGGCTGACAGATTTTGTTGCATTTCTCTAATGATGAAGCTTTATGTGATTGATATTTTTTGATAGTTTCTGGTATGCTTCTTTGTTGATGTTGATATTTTCTCTGCGATCTGCTGCTGTTGTTTTTTTGGTCCTTTTTTTTTTTCATTTTCTGTTTTGGCTCCTTTGCTACATCTAGAGACGTTATATAATACGTACATCAGTAGCATATATATATATATATATATATATATATGAGTGAATTTGAAAAATTTACAATCACTTTGTGATTTTTTTTAAAAATAATAATCATATTAGCATATATGTCTAGCTATTATTGAATCATAGTGATACTGTAAAATTACTCTTCTATTGGGTTTATTTTGGATTATTATACTTGGAGCTATTTTGGTTTTAGTTGTATTTTTCCGTTGTTTTATGTCTTTGGTATCTGTATTACTTTCCAATTTGGTTTTGTATTGGTCTTCATGTTGTTTCTCCCTTGGCATGCAACATTCTAGGTCAGGTCTATTTAGACCAGTCAAATAATTGAGGTTAGTTAGATATTCTCATGTTAAGTTTTTCTGTTATTATTAATAAAATAAAATGCTTATAAAAAAAAAGCCTTAAACTAATGGAATGAATCAAATCATGTTGTCACACATTAGTTTGCATAAGAAAATTATAATAATTAAATATAAAGACTTGGGCAATCCACCGATTTCAGTTAGCTTTTGTGATTGAATTAGATCTAGTATATATTTTTTCTATATGGTATCAGAGTCTACCCTTCCTTCGATGTTGGGCCACTCACATGTGTTCACTCCTGGTAAAAGGTTGTCTGTGCCTCATCAATTGAGTTAGATTTGGTCCATTTTATCTACAAATCGGATAAAAAATTCTTGGTCGGTTCCATTTTATTTTCTCTCTTTTTCCAGTTGATTCAATTTCTATAAATTTTAATTTCAACACTTCGATTAATTTGATTCCCTATTAACTTATTAGGTACTGTGTGAATTATTTGAAATATGGGAAAGAAATATCATTTAGCTAATATTTTCAAGGGCGGTGCAAATGGGTCCACAGGTTCACCAATCATTGATGGTTCTACAGCCACTAATACTACATTACATGCAATACCTAAAATTACTATTTAAAAAATATATAAAAGATTATTGGGCTATGCAAGAAATATGACTCATTTATTCCTTTTTCAATTTTTATCATTATATCATTTTTTTTTTTTTTAGTTATTGGGATAAGTGAATTCTTATATATTTATCCTTCGAAAGAATCAAACATAATAATTTTTCATCATTCGGCTCGAACCGATCAAATTCATACTCTAGAAGTGTGGAACTCTCTTTTATGCTCAATTTAACCCATGTACTTATTATAGATGTTCAATTAAATCCATTTGCAATTTTTTGTCCAAATTAGCCTATAAATTCAAATTAAGCTCAATTAGTCAAAAAAATAAAGAAGTTCAAGAAATTTAGTAAATAAAATCAAGAAATTAAACTTCATTATTGTTTGTCTAAATCAAGAAATTTAGCTCAAATTTTTTAAATTTTATACTAAATTAAATTTAAATTAAAATTTTAAATTTATTAAAAAAAATAAAATGTCCTAAATTAATCATTCATGAAATTCAACATTTAGCCAAATTCTTTTGGTGGTAGGGAAGGGATGTACCAGTGTTAAATATTGAAAAACTAAAAACCGAAAGATAGTGGAAACCCCAAACCTTTTATCAAAACTATTATGTTAGGTCTTGTTCGGTAATAGCTTTTAAAGTAGGATTTAGTATTTTAATTTAAGTTAAAATATTATCTATCTTATTTATATTATTTGATGACATAATATTTATATTAATATTTAAAAATTAGAAAAGTAATTCATAAAAAGTGACTCCTCTTAACTTTTAACGAATGCTTTTGAATTTAAATGGTTGAGCAGAGTGCCGACCCTCACATTTCTCTTTTAGCATCAAATTGTTTCATAGTAATTTTAATTAATATATTAAAAAAATATTTTTAACAGTAATTTTAATAATTATTTTAGTAAATAAAATTTAGTCTTATTTAATTTAATAGTTAAAAACATGGCAGACTTAGATTTAAGTATTCACTATCCTAAATCTCTATTAAAATTCATTGTAGTGAATGTAATGAGATTGAATCACAAAAACACATGATTTTTTTTGGGCCTAATTGGGTTCAAATTCCACTAATTATGGGCCATAAGATGTAATTTACAGAAAATAAGCACGGGCCGACAATGTCGTTTGGCCCACGAGACGTTTTCTCTGTGATCTCAGTTATGCGTTGCCGTATCGTTGGAGGAAAGAAACATAGCTTGGGCGGGAATTTTAAATTAAAAATAGGTTAAATCCATTCCCATGGCTCGCTCTATTCTTCATTCTCGTACATAATATTGACGAGAAAACGATCAAAAGCAAATGTAAACAATCTCCAAATCGCATGGATGCCCTACACAGTTCCAAAAAAATCTCCAAACTCAACACCATAAACGGCAGCGTTTCCCCTATCAACACACGCTTTAACGCCGACTCCACGCTCATCAGATACCTTCGCGGTGGATCTCCGATCACATCCTCTCCTTGTAATGCTAAAAACGACGCCTTCTCCTCTCAGGAGTTCAGCTCCAGCAGAAGCAGCTTTGGAAGGTCCTTGTCGCCGCTGTCATCGATCGAAAATGTGATGTCAACGCCGGTGTATGGGACGCCTGTCAAGGTTGTGGATCATGATGTGCTGGTGATGGATGGGATTTTAGTGGAGTCTGTTTCTGGAGGTAGGGTTTCTAGGTCTCTGGCGTCTGATTCCGGTGATTCGTCATCCAATTCTTCGTCTTCTTCGCCAGGAATTAGCGTGTATAAGACGGAGCTATGTCGGTCTTGGGAGGAATTTGGACAGTGCCGGTATGGCTCCAAATGCCAGGTCTCTTTCTTGTTCTCTAATTTATTTACGACCGTTAGATTTATTGATTGTTCCATCTAAGAATAATAAAAGTAGGGATGGTGAATTTGACATGCTTACTGATTAAGAAACAATAGATCTGATTTTCACTAAATCAAGGATAATTATTCTGTAATCTGCAATTTGATTTCTGTTAGACCAAGCATGGGTCCTACAAAGAGCCTAGCTCAATTAATTTTCCTTTATTGATTTTAGTTCTTAAGCGGTGGCAATTAAAAAGCATGTATATAATGTGTTTAACACGCCGTGTCTTTTGAAATCGGGGAATTTAGGGTGAGTAGCCAAGGAAAACAATAGAAAATACTGTGTTGCTTTTTACAAGTTTGGTTCTATTTTGTTTTTCTGGTCGTCACATGGTGGATGATAGGTTTTTGTGCCTTATCTTTGCAGTTTGCGCATGGAAAAGAAGAGCTTCGACCGACTTGTTTCCCCATGAAGAGCAAAGCTGAAGTAAACGCTATTTCTTGATCTTTAAGAAAAGGAAACCTTGAATTCTTGATGTTAATTATTGGCAGAAATAAATCAAAGATTAAGACGAACATTGTGCTTATCTGTTTTCTGTTTATGTAGACGCATGCTTTCAAGTCGCACACCGCTGCTTCATATTCTTTTGGCCAGAAGTCGCGTTTCCTCATGGCTGAAGGAGCGGTTGCAGCAAGCCATTCCAAACCTGAATACAGGAACAGAAGCCCTAACATCGCCAGCTCAAGCATCACGCTGGCGCAACGCATCAAACCAGAAATCCACAACAAAAAACCTCAAGACTGGTCGCCCTTGGATGATGGCATTAAAGTTGCCTTGCCAGGTGACGTTGACTATTCATTATCAAGAAAAGATGTTGATGCCTATATCCATAGAATTCTTCATGGCCCAAGAACAGGAAAGAGGTTGCCTGTGTTCACTGAATTTTGCCTATAGTAGTTATTACTTACAAGAGTTTCTCTGGTTGCTTATAGCCATGCTTAGTTAGGTTTAGCTGTAATCTTTTTTCCCCTTTCAACTCATCAGAGCAAGTATTGATTTTAGTTTGAGCATAAGCTTTGTTGGGAATATAGCTGCATGAAGCTTTACATTCAACTTTACTGATATTGCAATTACTACTGTACCAAACACAAGAAATATTAATAGATCTTGAAGATAGAACAACGAACAGAAAGGCATGAATTGATACTGTCATTATTTTTTGCAATAAAATACTTTTCTGTATTTTTTTTTTCTCATGCCTGATTTCACTTTTTGTCCTTTTCATTTGTATATTTCTGGTTATTTTTGCTTGGTAATAGTCTGGCTGCAGGGTCATTACCTTCATGTCTGTGTGGAAAAGCCAAAAATTTAACTTAGGATGTAGATAGAAACCAGAATGAAATTCATAGGACAGAATCCCGTTCTTTGACAGAATTAAATCCAGGTCAATGAATTGGAAATAAGTCTTGACTTTTGAAGAAGACAAAGACACCCATTTTGAGGACACTAATCATTTTGAGAAGCAAAAGTTAGGGATGAAAAAAGTTCCCCAACTCTACCCGCCTCACCTTGAATCTAATCAATTTTTTTTTGACCTTTTTATTAAAAAATAATTTATTTTTATATATTTATATATTTAAATATTATAATTTTAACAAAATATATAAATATATTGTTAAAATAATATGCAAAACTTATATTCCAGTTATATTTTACTTTTTAATAAATAAATTTATATTACACACTAATAAATTAAAATAAAAAAAAAAAGAAAACTCTCTACGTGAAAACCCGCTCTGCATTGCACCCGGATGAGAAATGCCCATCCCGACCTCGAACTCCTGTGGGGTCCTGATGGGAGGAGCGATCCCACTCTCGACCTGCCACATTGCCATTGCTAGCAAAAGAAGCTGATGGTCCCGTATTAAGTCAATGGTGAGGAGCGTTTTTTCAAACACATATTGCAAGGAAGGGCTGTACAGGCAAAGTTTGTAAGTAAGCTTTTAATTTAGTTGATTGTGAATGCAACTGATTGTATTTATATTTCCATTTGTGTCTTAATTTGCATGTATATGTATTTTCATTTACTGAATGAAACGCAAGAATTGTTGGCTGACTACATATGAAGTGGTAACCAAGTTATTGCAGATCAGATTGGCGACCAGGTGCTTCTCACTTAAGCATACATTAAGAGCTTGGGGCATAGATCAAAATCCGAAGTTGGTAACATTCCCGTATAAGAATTAGGGAGTTTGCCAGGCTATTAAGAAGTATCAAGAGGAGGCTATGGAGTAGCAAGAGCCTCTTGCACAGCCTTAGATGGAATATAAACAACGAAAGAATGTTTTGTTGAGTTAACAGCTCCGTTAGAATGCCAAAAATCAATAATAGAGACTCTGCTTGCGGCAGGATTTCACTTAGCTTCTCCATAGAAAGGCACAGGCACGTTCTTGCCGTATTTTGAGAGGATAACGATCATTTAGTAGCTGTTTTCCTTATCGAATTTGCATCTTAAACATATTAACTAAGCATTATTTCGATTCCTGGAAAGATCTGTAAAATTTATAACATGCTTTTCCTTTGGGTTTTAGAAGTTTTAGTGGTGCTTGAGGGAGTTCTTTTGTCCAGGGCTTTAGCTACAGGTACGTTTATTTTGAAAGAACAAATAGTTACTTTCTAATTATGTTTACTAGTTGGATTCAGTAATGCGTCGGACCAAAATTTTCTATTCACAATTATATTGAATGATTTTTAAATTGAATGGGACTTCGTTAGCAAACGCAGGATGCACTCCTTTTTTTTTTCTTTTTTTTCCCCATTTGAGGCCCACCCATCCTTTTAGAATACCTAAAGTTGAAGTTTTGTCGGTATAAGCAACGACCTACAAGTTATGAATTGAATTTGTGTAGTGTGAGCAACATGGTTGGTTGCGTTGGAGTTCGCACTGCATTTTCGTGACACTGTGACTAGAATTGCTCTATTAATTTATTATCATGTAAGTACTACGTTGTATAATATTTCTTTTTTGGCATGCCTCCTTGTCTAACTTCTTTTTTTATGGTTTGATTTACTGGGACAGTTGGATTGGGCACTTGGAAGTCCTTTGTAGAACTATTGTGCCGGGAAATAGGTAATTCTAGTTGATAACGGGGGTTTTGCATTACCAATAAATGGTTGCTGTTCTACTAATTTGGCAGCAACCCATCTTGGAATTTTACTATCTTGTCATTATATACATTTATGCTACTTTGGTTGAAGCATTATTTTCACAAAAATTCCAGAACCTTTCTTGGTCTTTCTTGCATTTGACTGTCGAGTTATTCAAAGCTGAGAAACCTATCTCGATGGCACTATTGTAGGCCTTTTTTAGTTTTTATGCATTAACAGTATTGTGATCTCATTATTAAACACAGTAATATACATTTGCACAAAGATCTACATATATTGTAGCTGGGACTGCATTCATCACTCTTGTGTGCATATGTCAACCAAATACAAGTTTGTAAATCATCAAATAATAATTTTTGTTCCCCTCTGATAGTCACTTGTGCAAAGCAGGTGCACTAAATCTTCACCCACTTTTTTCGTTTAGTTAATGTTTAAATATCTCATGGGTATTTAAGATTTTAGTTGGTGTTTTTTTTTTTTTTTTTTTCAATTAGTTATGAACACACGTAAAAATATGGAAGGCACATATCTTTTGATAAAACCATGGCTTATTTAGTGTTTAAATATATGAGACTTGTGGAAAAAGCCCATGAGCTAAGTGGATTTGGTAGATCAGTAGATGGGCTCTTGAGGAAAAGAGGCTTGTGTACGAGCCTACTAGGGGGTCAATGAGCAAACGCATTGGATGAAACTCAGCAAGCCTCCATTACATGTCAATTTTCCCATATTCAATTTAAAACTCGTTTCTAAGTTTTAATTTCGTTTACAACACTATTTTTGCGTTCAAATTAAACTCAATTTGCATTAATCACCTATGAAGCAACAAAAATATTCTTCTATCTTACCTCTCTCTTAGCTCTCTCGCTGGGCCTCTTTTTCTTATTATCTTTCCCTTCACCTTCTCCTCTCTCTCTCTCTCTCTCTCTCTCTCTTCCCCTAAATGTCTAGACGATCCTCTTCTCACTTTCTCTCTCCACGCCCTTTTTCACGTTCTTCTCTCTTTGTATCTCTCTCTCGTGTTCTTCCCTCTGCATCTCCCTTTTCTCTCTCCACATCAGCTAGCCTAAGAGCCAATTTGGCTAAGGAGCGTGCCACCCACCCCATTAGCCTCAGTGGAACTTAAAACAATGACTTGACAAATATTTCAGATTAAGAAGCCGTGTGCCATAGTCCACTCCAATGAATTTGACTCCAACACTAGATTGTGACAGCCAACAAAGTTAATTCTATTAATAAAAATGAGAGTCTATCTTCTTTTATCGATTAGAGCTCGATACATTAGATTAATGTAGAAAATGTACTCTTAAAATTATTCAGAAGGAAATTTAATTTATATACATATATAAAAAATTCTATTAAAAATATTAATAAAAATATGTCATATATATAAGGTTGTTTTCCTACAATCTACCTCAATCAGGACTTGTCATTAGATTTAATTAATTTCCCGACTTTGACATTTTCATATTTCATGTTATATTAATGTCAAATCGCCCTTTAAACCATCTTGAATTGTTATTTTTAAGTTGCCTTTGAACTATTTTAAATTGGGACTCGAACTATAACCGGCGGTTTAATAACCATTTTGTAATACCCCAAATTTTTAAATTTATTTTTTAAAATTTTTTTTTTTTTTTTTTTTTTTTTTTTTTTTTTAAATTTTTTTTTAAAAAAATTTTAATTTTTTTTTTTTTTTTTTAATTTTTATTTTTAAATTTTTTAAAAATTTATTTTTTTTTTTAAATAAATTTTTTTAATTTTAAAAAAATTTTTTTTTTTTTTTTAATTTAAATTTTTTTTTTTTTTTTTTTTTTTTTTTTTTTTTGATTTTTGATTTTTTTTTTTTTTTTTTTTATTTTTTTCTTTGAATTATCCGAATTCTTTTTTCTTTTTCCCCCTCTCTTCTCTTTCTTCTCCTTCCTCCCTCTTCCTCTCTCTCTCCTCCTCTCCTCCCTCACCCCACGTCCCACCCTCTCCTCTCCCCTCTCCCGCGCCGCCCTCGCCTTTCTCTCGACACGCTCCGCCGCGCGCGCCCTACACCGCCGCCACCGCAAATCAACCCACACGGCCAAACGGCCGCACGATAAATCATCGAAAAATCTCGACGAAACACTAAACCCACCACCGCCACAAAACATTTTTTTCCAGCCACCCAAGACACCAAAAATTTTACACCCCATTTTTAGTTTATTAATTTTTTTAGCTTCATTTTCATTTTCTTTTTTTTTAAATTTTTTCTCCTAATTTTGTTTTTGAAGATTTTTTTTGAGATTTTTTTTTAAAGTGATTTTTAAAACAAAACCAAGACAAATAATTAAACCGAGATTTTCAATTTTTTTTTAATTCGAAAATTAGCTAAAAAATTTTTTTTTTTTTTCCTTAATGAAAAAATTTTTTAAAATAATTTTCTTAATATTTTTTGAAAAAAAAAAATATTTTTAATTAACTATGAATTATATACAAATCCTTGTGGTTAGAATTTTTTCAATGGTCTATCAATTTGGAATTTAATTGGAATTAGAAGATGGATTTTTTATTTATTCTAACCTACACCCTGAATTTTTTGAATTTCACGTTTTTAAAATTTTTTCTGGCATAATTAAGCTTTTCCTAAATTTTTTTTATTTTTCTAATTTAAATTTTAATAAAAAATAAAAAAAATATATTAATTTAATTTAAAAATTATAAAATATTAATAAATAAAAAAAAAATGAATTCATTTTTAGCTTAGCTTTTTTTTTTTTTTTTTGATTTTAGATTTTTTTTTTTTTTTTTTTTTTTTTTTTTTTATTTATTAAGTTTTTTTTGATATTTTTGATTTTTATGTGTAATGATTGAATGACATGATTATGTGTGTGTTTTGTTGTGATTTTTGTGTGTGTGTGTGTGGTGAATTAGTGGGTGGTGTTTTGGCTTTTTTAGATAGCGCTAGAATTTTAGACATGGGACTTTGTGATTTTTATGGGACTTTTCTGGATTTTTCTTCTTTTTCTTTCTTTTTTCTATTAATTTAATATAAATAATATTAAAAAAATAAAAATGTAAAATAAAAAAAATAAAAATCTCACATAAAATAGCCAAAGGATTTATAATCATCATGCAGATCAAGTAGTAAAATAAATTATTTTTAATTTATATAATTATATTAATATTATTTAATATTATTTATATAATATTATATAATATATTATATGTATCTATGTATTATATAAGTATGATTATGTTATGTATTATTTTGTATGTAGTATTGTTGCAATAATAATAAAGTTGTATTTAGAAGGGCGTGCGTGGTTGGCGCGTGCGTGGTGTTGTGGTATGCATATATGATGGTGGGGAGACTCAGAGATTGAGGGACGACTTGGGAGACTTGTCTTGGAGACCGGGACTTGAGTTGAGTTTTTTTGGATTATTTCGTTTGGCTATTACAAAAAGCAAAGTTTTTTAATTTAAGTGGATTAAGAGGATTAAGAGGGATAGGATATATTATATATTATATTTGTTGTATCTATGTTTTGTGTGAACTTACCTTTTTACTTTTTTAAAAAATAAAAATAAAAAAATATGACATTTGTTGCATTTCACATGCAGTTAGATAGTTTATAGATTTTATTAGAAAATTTGATATTTTTTAAATTTTACTCCTCGCTTTATTTCTCTCTCTTTCTCTCTCTCTATAGGATAGGATATTATTGTGTGTTGTTTCGCTTTTCTCTTTCTTTATGTTTTTTATTTATGTTTGTGTATATATTAAATCTAGAATTTGTTGAATTTGTTATTTATTATTATTTTTTTTTTTATATTAAATATATTTATAATTTGCTATTTTGTTATTATATTATTATATATTATATATATGTATGTTGGTGAGTTGAATTTTTATTATTTTTATTTTTATATATTTATAGTAGAGGTAGAGGAGTAAAATATATATATTATATATTGTGTTGTGTGTAAGTCAGTCAAAAAAAAAAAAAAAAAGGTTTATTTTTATATGGCCTGGACTGTGTTTGGAATTGATTTTCATGGGGGCCTTAAAGTTGTTTTGTTTGAGGAGTTATTGCTACGCTACTCGGTCGAGCTTTAGGGGGGGCCAGTCCTAGTGTTTTGGCGCCCCATAGGTTGAGTCGTGACACATTTCTCAAACTGTCCCATGATGATTTGATTCAGTTTCATGATTTAATTGAATTTGAATTGATGATTTAGGATTCGTAATCGGCAGTTCCTGAATCATGGTCACCCCTAAATCCTAATATTAGATCATTAAAGTTACATTTTATTTATTTTTTTTTAAATAATTTGTTAAAAAAAAAAAGAAAAAAACAAAAGAATAACTATAAACCACTAACTATTACTAGTCACGTGGTGGCAAAGTTAAGTTTGAACCTCCTTTTTTTGAATAATTTTTATAGTTCGTCCCTAAGTTTTATATTACATTTTATTTTTATCCCTCAATTTTAATTTATTATTAAAAAAATTTATAAACTTTAATTTTATTTCATAAAAATCCTTCTAACATGCCCTAATAGGTTTCTAAGTTAAAAAAATAATAAAATTAATTATTTATCTCATTTCTTCTCACACTTAAAAAAAATCAATGGTTTCAATCATCATTTAGACCTATTTAAAAAAATATATATCATCATAACTAATTACTTCTTGGATCGAAATAATAAATATTTGCTCTTCACTTCTCTAGTACTGAAATTACATTTATAAACATCATACTGTATTTTAATAAAAATTTTTAATTTAAAAGTCTATTATTGTATATTAGAGAACCTTTTGTTAATAAAAAAATTAAAATTTATAAATTTTTTAATAATAAATTAAAATTAAAAGGTAAGCAATATCCCCTATCCTATTGCAACTAAAAAAAAAAAGAAAAAACCGACGACTATATATATATAAGGATCCGGTCAACTAAATTAGGCAAGGGTCAAGTTGGCATGCGAGGTTTGAAGCACGCAAGGATTAAGATGGAACTATTTTATTTACGGCTGCATAAATGCTTATGGCCTTTGACTTTATAAGTTTTTGTCTTTTATAGTAACTCTCCATCAAATTACGCTTTATAATACTCCATTTGACTTTATAAGTTTTCGTCTTTGATAGTAACTCTCCTTTATAATACTCCATTTGACTTCCCATAAGCATTAAATTAAGAGTCACATAATAATAATAATAAATTGAGAGTCACATAGTAATAATAATAATAACAATAATAATAACAATGTTTTCGGCTACGATTTAATTAACTTTGGATATGCAATGTGTTTTGTATTAGAGTTTTAGATTTAAAGATTAATTCATTTTCAAAAAAGATTTAAATATTAATTGAGTTCTTAATTTATGTTTTGTGATTATTGAGTAGGAAAATATGGTTTAAAAAAAAAAAAAAGAAGAAACATAGAGAAGAGTACAAAATTTATTCCGAGTAATAAGAAAAATTCATCACGAAAAGCTTGTTAAGCTACACTATGAGCTGCCCGATTACAAACACAACCAACAAACTTAAAAGTCTCAAGCAACTGCATTATTGCTGAATAGGAATTGAGACATTCATGCTAAATTCTTTTGTTAATTGAATTTCTCATTTTACCCATCAATTTTCTTAAGAATCGTTCTAGACTTAATTAATATATTTTTTTAAAATATAAAAATTAACTGATTAATTTTATTAAAATAGAAAAATTAAATAATAATTTAATTAATAAAAAAATTAAATATTTTAATAAAAATAAAATATATAAATTAAATAATATATTTTTTTAAATATAAAAATTAAAATGCGTGTCGTTTCCCCAGGTCGAAGAAGAAGACCCAACTCTTGTCATCAAATTGGGAGGAAAATAAATAAATTAGATAAATATAGCTACAGTGCACCGCCTCGACGTGCGCACTTTAGCACGAGCAGCCAGGCTCCTCCATCACTTTACGGTTTTCAGATTCCTCAATGTTTAAATGCTCTCCTCTTTCTCCCTTCTCTTTCATTTTGTACATTTTCTTTTTCATCTAATAGCCATATATGTGCAAAACCAAACTGGCGATCAACGAGCCAGACCGCAACTCAGCCCGCTCCTCCCGAACTCGTCCCAGTCAGCCTTCCCGGACTCTCCCCGCTCAATCTCCAAGCACCCCTCCCTCACCGAGATTGCCAACCTTCACCTCCTCATCCTCCTACTCCTCCTCCTCAGCTCCCTCAACCTCCAGCATCTCCGGTGCGTTATACTCAACAAGTTCGTCTTCCACCTTCTCCAGCCGAACCTCTCTCTCCGGTCTCCGCCAATCCATCTCTCAAAGCCCTATCATATACGACATCTCTGAGATTCGCGCCGCCACCAACAACTTCCTCGCCAAACGCTACTCCACTGCCTCCACCTCCTGCTGGCGCTGTACTCTTAGGGACACTGAGACGATTGTCTTTCAGCGCAAGTTCCGCTGGAAAATGGAAATGTCACAGCTGAGAGAACATCTAGGACTTATCAGCCGAAGCCATCATACAAGCGTAGTCAAATTACTGGGCGTTTCGATAACAGGAGACTATATCTACCTCGTTTACGAGTTCATCGCAGGCGCAAATCTAGCCGATTGTTTACGAAACGCGAGGAATCCGGACTTCACGGTTCTCTCCTCTTGGATTTCGCGAATGCAGGTCGCCGCCGACCTGGCTCACGGACTCGATTATATCCACAACCAAATAGAGTTAAACTTAACCCTAGTCCATAACCACATCAAGAGCAGTGGTATTATCATTACAGAGCCGCATTTCAATGCGAAAATTTGTCATTTTGGTACTGCACAATTGTGTGGGGAAGCGCAAGAGAATAAGAACCGAAAAAAGAAGAGCTCAACTTCGACCGAAATCACTGAAGCCAGCGAAATAGACAAAGATAAAAAAGATAGATCGAAGGATTTGAAAAGATATAATAGTGGAGCTATGCAATTCGAAGGCGTGAGAGGCTACATGTCGCCGGAATTTCAAGCCAGAGGAATAGCGACACAGGAATCCGACGTGTACGCTTTCGGTGTAGTGATATTAGAGTTGTTATCCGGTGAGGAACCATTGAAATACAAGTACGATAAGAGCAAAGGCGATTTCATACGAACGTCATTGATAGAGACAGCAAGAGCGGCGATTGACGGTGGCGACGATGGTGATGGAGGAAGAGAAGGGAGATTAAGGAGGTGGATGGATAGGAGGCTGAAGGATTCGTTCCCAGTGGACGTGGCGGAGAAACTGACAGTTCTAGCAGTACAGTGCGTACACGTGGATCCAAATAAGCGGCCAGACATGGGACACGTGGCTGGGAAGATATCGAAGTGGTATTTGGCTTCAAAAACGTGGTCTGATAATTTGCGGACGATCTCTGACCAGATTTCGGTCTCCTTGGCGCCTAGATGAGTTGGAAACAGAAAATTTGGCAGTTTTTTTTTTTTTTTTGCTTATATATTAGGTTTTTTTTTTTAATTTATTTTTCGAAAATGAAATTATTGGGATTTTGAATTGAAGTTGTTTATTCAAAGAAGGATGAGGTTTATCTAATGAGGATAGACCCAACCCAAACAAAAATTTTTAAAAATGTAATATAATGAGCTGCTTGACGGGACAGAAGTGGAATAAATTGACTAATGTAATGCAAATGGTCTTTTTATGCATATTAAAAAAAAAATAAAATTATAAGGTTGTTGTCTATATTTTTTTTTTAACTGCAATAATCTTGCTTTAAAGCCCAAAGAAGAGCAAATAGCTACATAATTCAGATCCATTAAAATATAATTAAGCCCACAGAACATCAAATTTTATTACGCAGAACTCAACACCACACACAGACACTGAGTAGCAGAAACAGATACAAATTACCGCCGACGTTGAGGAGAGAAGAAGAGATCACCTGAGACAAAGCAGGAAAGACTTAACTTGCTTTGCAAACTTCTGTAGAAGTCGAACAAAGCCCATCGAGTCACAAATGTAGCAGCACTAATAACATCTCCAGTGGCAGCAACATGCAGAACTTGGACGCTCAGAGGGAGAAGGAGCAAAGCCATGGCGTTTCTGTCTTTTATAGCCATGAGGTGCTGGACTTCAAGCTTCGTAGCTCACCGGGACCAAAGGACAAATCCTCTTTAATTAATTTGCACCCTCACTACTATCATGCGAATCTAAGCCTCATCTCAACGAAAGAAAACGATGACCTACACAGAGAAAGTCGCTGCTCCCAAATCGTGAGACTCCTACACCACCTTAACATAACAAACACAGATCCAAGAAGAAAGTTTCAAATATACATAAAAAGGGAGGAAAAGAAATAGCCCTCTCTCAAATCCAAGCTCCTTCACCAAAAGAACAAAAACTATACAACCCCACCAAATGTGGAGAGGGGCGACCACATCCGGTTAAGGGAAGCTCGAGGAAAACCACCCTCACAGTAGAAACTCAAGGGACTCTCAAAACTAGTGGGCTCTGTTTATAATAATATGTATAATGTCATATTGCATTTAATTCCACATGATTTCGGAAATGTTACTATTTTTTAGGCTTTTGTCGGCAGAGATCAAATCTAATAGGAGTAATGTAGTTGATAATGGTGGAATGTTTTTTTTCTTATCGATTAAAATTTAATTTTTTTAAAAAAATATTTTAAAATTATTTATTTAAAGAAATAAAATTTTAAAAGTGTAAAAATTATTAATTTTAATGCGCAAAGCTAATTTAATTTTAGTGCAATACTGTTAATCATAAATAGTAAAAGAAGTTGCACAACATCAATAATTTGTGCTCACATTGAATGCAAGATACATCTATAAATTTACTTAGAGAGAAAGATAACCAATAAAAAAAATCTACAAGCAAAAGTGACTTGTACCCTCATAAACAGGCATGATATTGACAAAAAGTTAGTTAAATGATATTAGAGTTTTCTTCAGGTTTCTAGGACTCGTTGCAGTCCAGTTTCATGAAATAAATATAAAAGTTGACATTTATTTATTTTTCTTAAAAATTAATGATAAGGACAGATGGGCTTTTTATGGTCCAAGTCAAAGTACTTGAAGATGTCGCAAGTGCCGTTAGCATTAAGTCTTCCTGCTGAAAATTGGAAACTTGGAAGAGTACATCTCATATTCAATATGAAAAGCATCACGGCAGCCATTCACAAAATAACGGGGAAAAGGATTGAGCCAATTGCTTGCTAGTGGAGACCAACCAGAAGTGGACTTGAGGAGGGTCATACAAACAAGATATCTCAAAAGCCAAAAGTCAAGAGTAGAAAGCCGTTTGGTATGCACAAGACAGTAAGTAGTCCATCAAGGTGGTGGGGATCACAAGCTAGGTCAGGTCAAAAAAAATAGAACTTCACATTCAATCAGCTCAACTGGGGTATACTTGAATAGGAACCATGAGATCATCAAAGACTCCTCCCACACAAAGGTCTTGAAACGACCAGCATTAAATTCCCATCCTCCAGCAGTACACAGAAAAGGTAGAACATAACATACATTAATCATGCTAAGAAAATTTCTGTTCACTCAAAAGATAGGATACTCAGCTGCATAACTTAATGTCCGACATAAGGGGGAGAAAACAAAGGGCTACAAAACAAATAGCATATTCAACTGCCACAATTTCACAAGAAGAAATCCTGTATCATTTGTACGTTTTTCTTTTAACCTAGTGGGGTATCATCTATGAGTTTGAATTGAAGGGAGAAAGTGATTCTATTTCAAGATGAAAGGCATTCTTAAAGTAACCTTTCTTTCTCTTGTTTTGGTTCTTTTTACTCTCACTTATCTAGCTAAAGCTTTCTATAACTCACACTTTCCACGTCTACGAAATATCTAGTGGTTTCTTTGCTGACTAACCCCCATCAGCAATTGTCAAAGGCCTGAAGGAATTAGCAATAGTTGCGAGGAATTGATTGATGAAGCCACAGGAGTACATTATACTTTGGACTTGCTTTCCCTTGGATATGAATAGATGACAGCCAGCTCTCTAACCTGACACCAAATAGACTCTGATAGTTGATGTGATAATTGTGTTTCCCCTTGCTCTACCTGCAGAAATGAATATCTTGGTCATTCTTTTTGCATGATAAGAGCAGCTAAACTTGCAGTGTGGATTTTCGTAGTCAACTGCAGGGCTATAGCAAGGAACTTTCTACTTCTTATTCTCTTTTGGTAACAAATAAAAAGAACAAACAATTATTCTTCTTATCAGGAATAACTGCATTCAGGTACAATAATAATAATATAACAATTATTATTGAAGATAAGTTATGGACTTACGGTTTACAGGCGTTCAATACTCCAACAAGATACAAGAGTTGGTCTTTTATAAGCTAAGAAAATAAAAACCAATAGCTGGCCTGGAACTACACACAAGATGTTCAAAAAATAAAATATCATACTACATGAAAGCCCAATGGTGGGATACCTACTCTGCAGTTCAAACTTCAAACCTCTACTCCCTCCTCTTTTTCTTTAGCTCGTCTTAAATAATTAAACATAAAAAAAGAGAAAGGGAAGGAAAATTAACATTTACCAAAAAGTTAGACCCCCTGATCCAATGTCAGTCCTATGAAGGCAACAAAAACAAGACCAATTAGGCTTAGACACTGACCTTTCTCTTTTTTTGCATCTCATTGTTGCTAGCCTTTAAAAGATTTCGCCATTTGTCCTGAAACCCAAGCACTATTAAGATCAGAGGATAAAAAAAAAATTAATTCAAAAATGGATGATATAATAACATAAAATACCTTGAGATTTACAGATGTGCGATGAGAAGATGAAGAAAACAGTAACTTCTTTATGTGAGTCCATTTTCCAACTCCACACTTGGAAACACCCTCAATTAACTTCATCACCTCAGAAGGCGTCCACCTCCGGTGATGCTGTTTCCGTTTTCTAGCTCTTTTTCTCCTTGTTACAGAATCATCTTCTGAGATTTGTGAGTCAGCTGAAGAGGTTTCCCTATCAAAATCTTCATCTGAAACTGATACCTCATTGTCCTTGCAATTGTCAAAGTCATTAACCTACACTTAACAATGATGGCCATAAATTTATACAGTACAAGCAGTACAGTCATAATTAGTATCATGAATAACTGAAAACTAAATCACAACTGCAAAATTGCAAAGAAGAAACATGCACTTTTTTTTAACCTGCAAAGTTGCATAAAAGCAGTATAGTGTTGCATCAAGAAGGAAAATAATGGTGAACTATTAGGAAAGCACAAGGTCATACAGGGCAAGAAACAACATGATTCACAGCAAGAAACTTGATACACAGGTCATGCTTAATTGGACAAGCAAATTTCATGCAACCCCATGTATTGGTATTACTTACCAAATGATTATCTTTTGTTGATTCCCCTATTTGGACTGGAAGATCTAATGGAACCTGAACACAGGATCCTTTCAGAGATTCTTCCTGACAACTCAATTGTGCAGTTCCTATTCCCTTTTGACAATGCTGCTTTTGAATTTTCACATTCAGGAACTCGTCTCTTGCATTCTTGTAGGATGCCCTGCATTTTCTGTGGTGATATCTTGAGTTTTGCTCTTGTAGTCCTTTGGTGCATATCCCAGTAGGCCAGTGTGTTTGCTTTTGTGTAACAAGTGCATCCGCAGTATTGCTTTTGTTCACAGAACAAAACCCAACCTCTCTCACTGGAGAAGACACACTTTTCAAAGAGTTGCAACTAGCAAGCCTCATCCTTTTCACATGTTTTTCTCTTGAAATGAGTTGGTTTTCCAATGTATCAGTCAAGTCAGAAGCACTTCCAGACAATGCCGCATTTAGTAGAACGACAGCTTTTTCTTCATCAGCCTTGGAAGTTTCACCAGATTCCAATAAGTTCAGACTATCTACTAATTCACCTCGGTTCTGCAAACCAACTGCAATACGGTGTTTCAGCCATTGCTTGTCCTTAACTGATGTTTCACATCCAAATATTCTGCTGAAGACTTGACAAAGATCTTGAGCTGTCATCTTGTCAAGCAAAAGGGAATCCCTGTCACGTGCAGATTCAAGCACTGTTTCGCTTGAAGAAGATAAATTGGATATTTCGGCATGACAATCTCTTTCTTGGAAATGTGGGGAGTGGCTTTTCAAAGCCACATTTCCTAGACTGGTTTTTTCACATGAACCGCAACTCAAATTGGGAGCTTCATCAGCTGGTTCAGCACCTAGTTGGGGATGAACCAAAGTTTTAGATAGTTATATGAGAAGCATTTTGATTAACATAAGCCAGCAAACAAGGTTGCATAACTCTGTAAGGACTTACCCAATGTTTCCTTGCATGCGGAATCAGTTCTAAAATCTCCAAGAAGAACCTTCTTGTTAGTGACTTGCAGCCTATTGCTATTGCCCTACAAATACAGCAACCACTTTCAGATAGGCTCTTTTTTTTTTTTTTTTATTTTTTTGGTTGGGGGCACAAAATACGAAAAATGAATTACCCTATCAACATTTGATTAATATCTTACAAATTTTTAGCTCCCCATCTAGATTAAGAAAAATCTCTGATTGATAGTCAAACTCATCCTAAACTTTCCAGAAAGTATAAAGTATAATATGAAACCATTTACATATTAAATACTCTCAATACATACTTCTACCTTTGTTTCCTCTCCTTCTTGTGCAAGATACAAATCCAGCGCATCTGTGCAAGGAAAAGATAAAAGTTAAATCTAGTAATTCAAAAAAATCCAGCCAACCAACAAGAGAAAAGTTGATATATAAGAAACCATGTGTTAAACAACTTAACTATAATCAAGTAGGTGGTACCTTTATTATTATTATTATTATAAAACAAAGTTCTGTTTAAAACCACTGAAACGCAAAATTTGAAAGAGAAACACGATCAGAGCAAACCATGGAAAACTCTAGATTATAAATAAAAACATAGGTGCACACATATGCAAAACCACACTTCTCCACAAGCACTATATAATTTTGTCAGATTCCATGAACCAGCACCTGATGTTTAACTATATAAGGAGCAGTTGATTTACAAAATATAGAACATATCCCCAGTTTGATAATGCACTTAAATGCAAAAAATGAAATTCAAAATGTGTTTGCTAATAGAGAATTGCTTTTTACCGTTTGTAGTGATGGAGCGCCAGACACGGAAGCCGCTATTCCTTCATGGAAATAAGTGTTCCTCTAGTTAAATATATCGAGTACTCTAGAAGAAAGTTATAGCCAAGAATACCATACTGTGATGTACAATGGACTGTATTTTTATTATTACTTTTACCATCCTCTAAACACACAATGACGACACAGAGTATATACATATATATAACTAAATAAATAAACTAACAAAAAAACTCAATGCAAGCCAGTGTCTGATGGCAAGATGACTTCTAGAAGTTTTCACAATGTTTTCAAGAAGTTGGGAACATCCTGGTGAGTGGAAAACCCGATATAAAGGAACAGCTTCCCAACAGCAACCCTAAAGAAATAGTATCTATCCAACAGGTGTAGCTGATTGGAACAGCTTTGCAAACAAACACTTTTGAAGTCATAATGACCATCCCAATAAGCATTGCAAACAAATGTCAGAACAGCTTGAGCTTTTCCTCAACATTGACCTTTAACATCACAAGGAGTTATAAATATAAGCTAAAATTCTGTTGACACAAGCACCAATGTGGATAGTTTAATGTTTGGGCATCTGTTATCAAAGAAATTGCATCTTTGACTGTTTAAAAGGAGTGTCCTCCAAATTCACATCCCTCAAGGTGTGAGAAAGGCTTAAGCACCTTATAACATTCCATAAACAGCATGTGAACAAAGACAATGAATGTCAGCAGCACATTAAGATTTTACAAGGTATTACACTATGAAACTATCATTGTAGATTGAGTTTTTACATCCTCTGCTGGCAATTGGGTGTCATGCTTACTTGCAGTTAGGAGCTGTCATTGATACAATTTTTTTTTAGAATGATAACGATATCAACACAAGCAGAAGCACCAATGCATGCATGTGTGCACACGCATGCACATACATATATATGCACAAAGACACACTATAAGTTGACAAGATCATTACCACCATCGAAGTTTATGTGATCATAGTCGAAAGCACATGAAAAACTTTCAATACTGAAGCCCTTTAGTGAATTGAATGTTTCAAAACCGATGGTACCATCAAAACAGTCCATTTTATATTCAGGTAAGTATTGTTGCAATCTTGTAACTTCATCTTCAAAAGTAGTCAAATAAGATAAATCTTGGTCAACCTACAAAAAGATGAGAGATTACATAAAAACATGCCAGTGCAATCATTGCTCCAAGGTTTTCAGATGGGAATTATGGAAAAGTTTACCAGAAAATTGCAATACATGAAAAAACCTCATATAATTTATCAGGGGAAAAATTGACTTGCATACTGTGCCACAGAGAAAAGCAACTTAGCGGGAAGGTGTATGGGAAGAATATTTTTCAATCTATCACAACAAATTATTATTAATTCACATATACCCAAAATAATATTATAACAGCAGTATTTTGTTTAAAGAACAGCGAAGAATAAAAGAAGGAATAAAATTCAAGACACCGCTATGAAATTAAAAATATTTTATAAATACCCAAAAAGTTTTTAAAATAATCAATATTCTAAAAGAAACCACAATCATGGATATTGAAACCACTTACATGGAAAACATCACTGACAATAATGAAATTTGCATAAAATCACTATCTCAGTATCTCCACAACAGGGAGGATGACCTAAGGAAGATTTTGTCAATGTACTCTTGTTAAAATAAGAGAGATTTATTTTCTTTATTTTACTCTATAATTCCTCTTTTTTTAGTCCTCTCTTATTTATTATATGTTTTACAAAAGGATAATAAGGTCATTATATTAATTTTCTTCACACAATTAGACAGAAGGATGCATTGTAAGTTTAAAAATAGCTTGTCATGAATTGTAAATATGAGTAAACTAGAGAGATGAGAATTTAATTTACCCATAAGGCCATAACAATTATATTTTAGTATTCACCTCAGCATGGCTATATAAGAAGATGCTGGCACTCTCATCCACTAAAGCATCCTTTGATTCTGTACCCATCAATTTAAATCAGCACTTCGCTCTCCTGTTTCCATAAAACAAACATGCAAATATTAAGCATGAACTGCAATCTCACTTCATAACCATAAAAGTTAAAATATATGAAAAAATAACAACTTTAGATGACATATACCATTGACATAATTAATCAGATTACTAGTGGGAAATGTGAAATGAAGTCACCAAAAGAAAAGGTTTCAATGAACTTTAATTTCTCTTTCTAATGGTCAGATAAAAATGCTTCGTCAAGTTAACTTGTTAACAGCAGCATGGATGAAAAGTTTTGAAACTTTATTTCCTGGCAAGCATGCAACAACAGAGATTCTGTTTAGAGGTGAAAACATTTCCATGCACAACCATTAATTTTAAAATGCCAAGCACTTGGAACAAATTTCTCTCCTTCTCACGCATTATTATGTGGGGAGAATTAACAACAGAAGACATGCATGTTCTCAGTAAGGTCATATTCAGATAGTTCAATAATCAGTTGGATTCTTATGTAAGCACCAGAAGGCAAGTACTTAATATCTATGGGAGAGAATCTACGCAGAGTAGCGTGAGACATGCGAATTCTTGAATCATTTTATTACTTTCTAGAATACATCTGTTAGATCAATGGTAACAATTTAAAACCTCTATCCACAAGGATCATACACGTCAAATTTCAAGTCAATAATATATAGAAAGTTCACTTTCAAATAGTTATATTGGTGAAAAACCATTTACACCAAATAATCAGAGAAATTTAGCATGCATTAAGTAGATGATCATAGTTTAACATAACCCCAATGCTAGAACAGGTTCTGGATGAGAATTCCTCATTTCCCATAAAACGACTCTGTTTTGACATTTTATACCATTACAAAACAAATGGCAGCCAGCCACATTTATCGTTTTCTACATTGAATTGTCCATCTTTCTCTCAGAGTTTATCAGATATAATGTAAAACAAATTGAATTCCTTCGATAATCAAAGATGCTCTAAAAGAATCTCTCCATGTTCTTGCATGTTCATAGCAGCTAAAAACCAGTCCAATAATGGGCACCGTGCACAAGAATAAAGCAAACAACAGAGAGAAAGCCATTAAACAACAAGAACAAGCACTCAACAAAAAACCCAGAAAGCAAAAGGCAAGACCAAAATCATTTCCAAAAAAAAAAACACTAAATTAAAGATAGAAATAAATTTCTGCTTTTCTTAATAAAAAAAAAAACCTCCTAAAAGTTAGATTAGAGAACCTTACAAAGTGATTCAGGAAGAGCATACCGAGCTGAAAGGAAAGGAAACGCTAAAGAAAAATAGAGGGAAAGCTGCTGAGTGAAGACCGAAGTGCAGAAGAGAGGAGGAGACTAATAAATAATAATAAAATTGTGGGCGGACGTGAAAGGGAAAAGAGAAAGGTAAATTGAAATGGTGGAATTGAGGTCCGGTGCATGACATGTGATACGTGTGTGGGTGGGCGCCTGATGATTCATCACCGCCTCTTCGGATTGTACGATTTTGTCTTTGGTATCCGCCATTCTGCCGTCCATATTTTTGACGGCGTTATTAAATATCTCTTTACTTCCCTGATAAATTCCAAGAGCTATCGTAAACATTAACACGATGTTTAAATATCTTAGAAGAGAAGAAAGGAAATAAAATATGGAAAATAAATTATTTTTTTTTATAATTATTTTTTTTAAATTTAAATAAGTGAAAAATAAAAGGAAAATGAAAAAAAAAAATTTTTAATTTGAGAAGAGAATAATGAAAAGAAAATAATTTAAATTATTATTTTACTCTTTTTTATAAATTATATATAAAATAGCAATTAAATCAAAAAGATAATTATGTAATTTGACGGGTTAAAAGGTTATTTTTTTATTTAATTTCTTTTTTTTTAAATTGAAGAGAAAATTCTCATAAGAAAATATAGCTTATTTTTCTTGCAATTTTTATTTTTTTTTATCTAAATAACAAAAAATGTCTAATTAATTTTATTTTTCCTTAGTCATTTTTTTTCCTCTCCCCTTTCTACCTATCAATAGTCATTTTCTTTCCTCTCATCTTTCTGCTTATCAAAACAAACTATAAGCGTTATAATAGAGTCATCTATAAATTTATAATATAAAACTCATAAATTTACTTTATACAATAAAATCTTTTTAATTCTTAATAATTAATTTATACAATGTAAAGTAGTGATGAGGTAGATAATTCTCACTCTATATGACAATGATAAAAATTAATTATAATTTTCTTCACAAATTAACTTTAAAAAAAAATAGACATACGGAATAATGAAATACTAGATATCTAATAATTGATTCGAGAGATTTTTATCTTTAAAAAATAATAACAGTTATTCATATTATTATCATTCAGAATTATTTACATTAATATATCACTTATAAATGAGAATTAAAAAAATTTTATTGTATAAAATTTTAATGTTTAAGGATTTTTATTTTATATTTTTAAATTTAAGAATAATTTTATTATAATTCTAAAGAAATTTATCGTTGCTCTTCCTACACCATGGTTGAAAAACTAAAGATAACGCGAAAAAAAAAAAGAATTAAAATATATATATATTTATCATGTTTAAATTTTAAAAATAAGGAGATATTTAATTTTTTTTTAAGGATAAAGAGAGATTTAATTAATATTGTACTCAATTTAAAATTGTGATTAGAAGATACAACATTAATTTAAGTGTTATTAAAAAAATTATTTAATTATTTTAAATTTTATTATAATGAAAATTATTAAATTTAAGAAAAAACATATTAAACTTAATTTAAGTGTAATTATTATAAATTTATTTTTATATAAAATAAATTTAACAACTACTAAATTAAATATTTGTTATGAGTTTTACATGCAAAATCAATTAAAATAATTAAAATAATAAATATATTAACACTTCATGAATCTTACAATAAATATTTAATTTAATAATTATTAAATTAATTTTTATAAAAGATGAGTTTATGATAATTACATCTATTTAGTTTTGATTTTTATATTATAAAATGAATAATTTTTCTAATGGGTGTAAATATGCACCCATTGAAATTCACCCATTGAAATTCATTTAGTGCCTTTCATTTGTGTGATAAATTATAATTTATACTTTATTTAATATATTTGCATCCATTTAGCATAATTTTTTTATTAATAAAATTATAATTTTCATATAGATAGAATGCATTAAATAAATTTTAATGGATGTATATTTAGAAAAACCAATATATATTTCATTGGTGTATTTTATTTTATTTAAAAAAAAAAGGTTTTATTTCATTGAATTTAATGGAATGCATTTATGATTATTGTGAATAAATCGACTTGACTATTTTTAAGAAAATAAATTTTTTCTTTCGAGAACATATGCATATATGAAAATACAAAATTTACTGTACCAACACTCACACTCAGATAATTATTAACTGAGAGGAGTCTTGACAATGCTTATGAACCCACGCACACACACATCCACAACCGATTTTGGACCTTGAAGGCTCAGTCCTAATGGGTACGCTCACTAATTCGCGAACCTCGTTAAACCATTGGGCCACACCGAGAATCAAGTTCACCCCTCAGGATTTACTTTTTTCTTTTGAGAATACACGCACACACGGAAACACAAGACTTATTATACCAATATTCACGCTTAGACAATTGTTGACTGGGAGAAGCCTTGGCAAAGCTTATAAACCTACGCGCACACACACATCCATTATAAGACACTATAAAATACAAATTATAATTTTATTAATAATATATAGTTTTCATTATTTTTATAAATAAAATAAAGTTATAAATATTAATATTCTAAAATTAATAATGTATAAATATCATATTTCATAAAATTTTTATTATTTCAAAGAAAATTTACAATTTGATCATTGTGTTTCTCTTTATGTTACACTTTAATTCTTATAATTTAAGAAATTAATAATTTACTCTATAAGTTTTACATTACATTACATTTTAACCTCCTGAATTTTGATAAATAAATTATTTAGTTCCTTTAATTTTAGCATATAAAATAATTTAGTCTCTGTAATTTTAATTTTTATAATAATTTCACTCATTGACAAAATAACTAAATTATTTTATATATTAAAATTAAATAGACTAAATTATGACATAATGTAAAATTCACGAACTCAATAATTAATTTTTAAAAATTAAAAATTAAAGTGTAATATAATAAAAAATTCAATGACTAAATAATTAATTTTTTAAAATTTAGAAACTAAAGTGTAATATAGGATAAAATCTAAAAATCAAATAATAAATATTCCTTATTTCAATCATAAGAAAATAAAGATTGAATATTACAGTCCAGTTATGTTTAATTTTCTATTGCATTTTAATTCAGTTAAATTATCAATTAGAAATGTTAAAAATTTTAGTTAAAATTTTATTTTAATTGGGGTTAGATTAATGGGATGCTTGAATTATCCTGGATGGATTGGACAAGACAGTCCAATTGGGGCCCTAAAGAAAACAAAGGAGTCCCATTATACAGCAAGACTTTCAATCCTAATAGTTCAACAATGGATCAATCAGTCAAATCTGAAATCAAATTGACAATTACAATTTCTATAATTCCATACAGTACACGATTTGTTTTCCCTGTCAATTGTCAACTCCTTCAATCTCATTTCATCAATTTGTAAGGACCAATTGCTGTCAACAAATGGTCTTCTTTGAATATGATATATCAACTAACTCAAATCAATTATCTTCACATGTCATGCCTCCAATGCCACATTTAATTTCCTATGATATTATCAACCATCCTTTCATAGGATTCATTTGTGTAGCTTTATTGATTAATATTATGGATAAAAAAAACAAGGCTATTACTATCTCTTGATTCGTGTGAATTTTTATACAAGATTAAGATTTCAGTTCTTTCAGAATAATATCTCAAAAATAATTTAGATTTTTCTAAAATAGAGCTTTTTTCGCTTTACGCAAGAAAAATTTAAAGCCAATGTCAAATTATAATGAAACTTCATAGGATTTTTCTATTCAGGTGCAGATAGTTGGCATCATCATAAACATATCTATTTCACTAAGCATCTCTCCAAGACAATGCTTTCATTAAGCCTCTCTTTAAGATATCGGGAAAAATATTTTTTTAAATATATTAGTTAAAGGGTATTAGAAAATATTTTAAAATAAAAATTTGATAAATTTTAATTATTATAATAAAAATAATAAAATAATTTTTTTTCAATAGCAATCAAAATAGTGCCTTTTCCCTTAAAAATCAATTTTGATCTTGAAAGGCACTAAGATGGGATAGGAGTTCCTATTCCCTTCTTTTATATATTGATGGACTTGATAAGGCCAGACATATTAGTTATTTATCTTTACTGTGCATAAATATTTTCTATGATTCTTGAAAAAAAAAAACGAAAACTCTCATCATAGGCCAATTTAAAACATTTCTCTTACTTACATTTTTAAATATTTATTATGATATGATTCAAAATTTTTACGATATATATATATATATATTTGTAATTTGAATGAAAAAAATATTATTTAATTAAATAATTTATATAAATAAAGACTTTTATTTTAGAGTTATTCTTATTTAAGTAAAATTCCTATTGGGAATAAGATTGATGAGAAGCATTATCGAGAGGGCTGTGTGCAGTTCTCAATTGTTTCGAATCGAATAAAAAAATCATACTAAATCGACAGAAACTGTACTAAACTGAAATTATTTTGATACTTTGTGACTGAAAGACTACAGACTAACTAACCCTAAAGCCTCCTAAACTAACTTCTCACCTATTAATAATCTAAGGCTCATTTCAAAAAGAAGAAATTTCAAATTCAGGAGTTCACCTTTTCCCAGGAATTTTTTGAACCTTTTTTTTGACTCACACAATCAATAAACAAGTAATTCAATATATAATCAAATCACTAACTCACTCTAAAAATATATGGATAATATACTCCTAAACTCAAAAATATAAATCCATCATCAAATCAAATATAAAATATACATAATGATATATAAATGATAATTATATAATCAAATTGAATAATAATATAAAAAAAATAAAAGTTAACAAAAATTAATAAAACAATATAAAACAAAAATTATTAAAAAAAAAAAAAAAAGAAAAAAAAAAAAAAAAAATATCCGAAAAATATAAAAAATAAATCCAAACAAATAAACCAAATCAAAAAGAAACAAAAAAGAGAGGTTTCTAAGATTGAGGGGTTAGATCTTTTAAAACATAGAGGGTGACGCTTGAGCGAGGACTACACGTAGCAGCCTGTTACGCGCATTTACATTGGGGTATGGTCACGCCATAACCTTGAGCGCGTGAGGCGGCGAGCATGGGAGAGAAACGTCGGTGAGCTGTGGGTCCCATAGGGGAACATGTAAACAACAACACACCAACCACCACGGGAACAAAACACGGGGAGACGAGAGGAGAGATGTGGGTTCATAAGGAGGTGTAAACCCCTAAATAGTGAGCTTAGCCTAAGAGGGCGGAGGCTTAGGCGTGGGGTACATTAATTACAATTGGATACATTTGATGGATTTGTTTTGGGTGTTTTTGGTGTTTTGGTGTGTTGCTGGAGGTGTAGATGGGTTTACGGTTTAATGGTGGTCGGCCGTGGCGGTGGCGGGGGCGCGGATTTTGAAAGTGAAGTGTCGTCGCGCACGGCGCGCTTCGCTCAAGGCGAAGTGGGGGAGGAGTGGCGAGGGTGAGGAGGAGGGGGTGGGGTGCGCTGGTGGAGGTGTGAGGAGTGAGAGAGGAGAGAAAAGAGGAGAGAGAGAAGAGAGAGAAAAGAGAGAAAAGAGAAAAAGAAAAAGAAAGAAAAGGAAGGCCCGGGTCGGATCCGTCTCGTCTCGTTCCGTTCGATTTCGATTCGAGGATACAACAAAATTTTTTTTTTTATTTTGCTCAGGATCGAAAAAAAAAAACAAAAAAAAAAAAAAAAAAAAAAAAAAAAAAAAAAAAAAAAATAAATATATATTTTTTTTTTATTTTTCTTTAAAAAAAAAAAAAAAAAAAAAAAAAAATTTTTATTTTTGGAAAATCCAACCCGATTTCTAAAATCCGAAAAATTTCAAATAATTTTCTAAAATTCAAATAAAATAAAATATCAATATTTTTCTAAAAATAATAAATTTAAAAATTAGAGGTGTTACACTTTGGCTTGATTCTGATTATTCACTAAGAACTGAACCCAAATCATACTGAAATCAAACCGAAATTGAACTAAGAATCGAATTTATATAAATGTTTTTCTATTTTTTTTAGATGTATTATATACTTTATATATATATAATTATGAAATAAATACAACCTAATATTATATATTTTTTAATAATTTTAATAATAAATACATTAAATTACCTTATAATTCTTAGCTATTAATATAATATTATACCATATATATGTTAATTTATAAATAAATATTACATAATTAATAAATGGTTAAATATATGATATACTTATTATATTATATAATATATTTAATTCTAAATTATCTATGCATCTCATAGTTAAAAATTATATAATTTAAAAATAACTAAAATATATATTATATGATATATTATATATTAACAATCCATTTTAAAACTTAAACACTAATTCAAATATGACTTTTTAAAGAAATAATTATATAAAATTATTTCAAGAATCGAAAACCAAATCAGAATTATATTGAATTGAACTAAAACTAAAGAATAGAGAATTGTACCAAATCAAAACTGAAAATAATTAAAATCATACCCGAATTGTATCCAAATTTTAATTAGATTTTGGTTCCTAAGTATACCTTAAACTGAATTAAAATCACACACTCCTAATTATACCAGAGTTATTTGACCTTAATCAATTTGTAAAGAAAGGACACAGTGCAAAAGGGATAGATTATTCATTGCGGCTCAAAGAGAGAGAATAGCGATATTATTGCTGTAGTGAACACACCTTCATGGTTTATCGAGGAGT
Organism: Hevea brasiliensis; assembly: GCF_030052815.1. Lineage (NCBI taxonomy): Eukaryota > Viridiplantae > Streptophyta > Magnoliopsida > Malpighiales > Euphorbiaceae > Hevea > Hevea brasiliensis. The sequence continues at coordinate 3,168,152 of NC_079498.1, read as the reverse complement.
CATTATAATAAATAAATTATTTATATGTCTAGAGAAGATATTTAATATGAGTAGTGATTTGATTGAGAGTGAAATATTTTTGGTGTAATTGTATTCATGTGTGATGTAATGATACATTTATATGTTTTGATTGATAGTGTAAAATGATAAGTCAATAGATGTAGCATTAAAGAAAAGGTAATTCACATAAAATATTAAAATATTATTATATTAATTTTTTTTTTAGTTAAGTGCTTACACAGTGACAACCAATTATAATTGGGTTAATTGTTAAAAAAATCTTAAAATTTGTTAATTTTGAGAATGAGGTCTATGAAAACTCCAAGTGAAGGCATATGGATATGCGATAATGCAAACCAAAATTTTCTTTTCCCTACAGAATTTGCTAGTCATTTTCACAATCAAAAGAAGGCTTGGAGTGAGGTTGGCCATGTAATAGTACTATACTGAAATGGGAATTTTCCATTCTATCACAATTCATAGAGGTCCACATTATTCTCTTTGTTTTCATCCTTCCTTTGGACACAACATTCATAATTTGGGTTCCTATCACCATAAAAGGATCTCTAATTCTAGGTCACCCCTTCTTGATTGAAGACTGTTGAGACTCATTTCTATTAATGGTATAGTTATATCTATCATGTCATGAGGGAGTTTTAGTCTTGCCCTTCATGATCTTTCCATTTGACAATCCAAAAGGAAAGAAAAAAAAAAAAAACTATTTAGTTCCTCTACCCTAACAAATTCAACTATTTGATTCTCTCCTTTGAAAAATACATCATTCAATCTCTATTCTACTCTTTAATCTCTTTGTCCAATTTAATCAAGTTTTTTATTAATCAATATATTCAAAGAAGAAAGAAATTATTGTTATGAAGACTAAATAGTTCAATGGTTAGAAAATAAAAGAGGATGATATAGTTATATTTTCCAAATTATGGTGACTAAATGAAATTTAAATTAGCGCATAAAATGATCAGAGAGAATGAAGAGTAGGCGGAAAGAGACAAACTAAGGATTAGTTGAGTTGGCAAGTGAGTGTACTTCCCATCTTATTAATTATTAGGAGGAGATATTTTTCTCTTTTGCAAATCCTGCAATCAGGAAGTGGATGATCCATCTTTGATTGGGGAGGACAATACCAAAAAAAAAAAAAAAGTTAAGATTTCACATCATTTGATTTATGCATAGTCAAAAGCATGTCTTGTGAATTGTTCATCTTTATAAAGTTTATGAATAATGGCTTGTTTATCATTTTAGATAGTATTTGAGGAAATTTTGCTAAGACACACTTAGCTAGAACATGGGGTCAATGTAATTTACCTATTGGGAAATTTTAGCTTCCTCAAAATATACTGCTTCATTGCCTGAGCATTTGTCTGGCCTGAATTGAAGTCAATACAAGTATGTTCTTCCACATCTGCATGCATGATTATATTATTAATTTGATCTCAGCTGATTTTGACATAATTAAAAGAAGTTGATACGTTTAATTTAGACAAAAATAGCAGTCAAGATTTTACTTGCTTCAAAGGAACCTGGAAATGGCATTCCAATGAGGGCTGTTCAAGAATTAAAATCGGTTCTTGGTTGCATCCAGGTTAAATTATTAATTACTGGCTTCGATTATCATAAGTAATAACAGAATGATTACATATGATTTTTTCACCTGAGAGCTTCTAATTACATAATTCATGACAGGCATTTGCTCACACCTGTCACGGTGGCTGGAAGCTTCATGAAGAGCAGAGGAGGAGAAGAATAAGAAGGTAGCATAGAACTGGCCTATTGTTTGCAAAGAGCTTCAATTCTTTGGTAAACAGTCAAGAAGAGTGGCAAAGGGCTGTAAGTATATATTGACTATTAAAATTTTCCTACTTAATTGATCTATACTATTCATGGATTGTGACTGATTGAGATGAATAAAGGGTGTCAATTAGTTTGTGAAATCATTAATTAATTAGTTGCAAATTAATGATGGCAAAGAAAAGAAAAGCAGTGAGAGAATTCAATAAAAATTACACTCCAATGCCAACTCTCATTTCTTTATGGTCACTCACTATGTACAATGTAAATGATACATATATGAAGCCTCCAATAGAATATTAGCAAAGTCAGAGTGTTTTAGAAAGTTTATTAGTTCAAGCAATGTGACTTTTCTCATTATTCTCCTTGTTCATCTTTCAACAAAATATGGATTCAGCAACATATGGAGAAAAAAAAAACTTGGAAATATGTTAGTGAAAGTCTATATTGCCAACAGATACTGGAACTCAAAGTCATATGGTATCTTCTCAACAGAAATGCTGGTTATTTTGCCACTGTTATGGCCCCTGAAGCAATCCACTATTGATTTCCTCAATGTCCCAGATGTAGGCAACTGATGGCAAACCCATTCCACTAATGAGTTTGTGTCCAAGGCAAAATCAAGCATGTTTCTAAGCAGAAGATCTGGGAATGCAATTCTTTTTGTGCTAGTCACCACAATTGAGGCTTGCAAGTACTCTAGCTTGGATTTCTCCAATTCAGCCATAACACCATCAGCTGTATATACTCTCACCTGCATTTAGGATTTTTTTTTGGAAGGCATCGGAAATTAATTTCATGGCATAGCAGAGCTAGTTACTGCCTTATTAAATAAAATTGATCTAGCAATTTTGGTCAGATTTTTTATTGTGTAACTTACAGCTGGAGAAGAACGTGTTCCACAGCAAAGAGCAAATGTGACGTTAGGATCCATCGATTCGAGGCCGTAAAGTTTACGAACAAGGGCTTCTTTATCATCCTTATCATTCTTTTGATTAACCTTTACAGAGTAGATAATTTTTCAGGAAAATATTCTAATGATGTTAGTATAACAGGTAAGACATGATTAGAACATGGGTTCATTGTAATTCACCTTGCTGGAAGATGTTGGCTTCCTCAAAATATACTGCTCTATTGCCTGAGCATTGATTGTGTTCCCACCAATGTCTAGTGTTGCCTGAATTGAAGCCATTCATATATAGACAAGAAGCTAATAAGAAACTTATTGCTGAAATTACTTGTTATAGAATGATTGATTTTCTCGTACATACAGAGATTTTCAATTTCCAGTAATTAAGTTTGAGATGTACCTTGTTCATCAACGTGAACAATTTTTCAGGAGATGAAGGCACTCCATACTGGAGAAATCCCTGAAGTTGTAATGGATACAATATGAGATATTTAAAAAGGAGTGATTAAAATAATATGCACATATAATGCTATCCTGATGTGTGCCTAGCCCCGCCTGTACATCAGACCAGCAGCTATACATGTGTGCTCTTATACATATGCTGCTGATGATGAAGTTATGGGATTACAAGCACATCAGATTAGCCAATATCTCCATGAGATAAAAAGAAATAATTGAGCATAAAAATTTGCTATAATATACATGCATGATACAAGCATTGTACATGTTGATCCAGAAGGCTAGTTTCTGTTGGTAGGTCAAGAATCTCAAGTCCACAGTCTGCAGATTGTTCATTAAGACCCTGAAATCCACAAAGATTGTCTAGTTAATTCTTCTGTGTGTCTAAAATTACATAAGAAGACAAAAATGTTCATGTCCACCAAGCACAGCATAGATGTACTAATCAGTTCATATATATGTGGAATTTTTTGTAACATACCTTAACCTTCTTAGCAGAGGAATAGAACTAGAACTTGAAATGAATTTTGGGTCCATAGAGCTTGATGTGAAAATAATCAAGTTCTTGTAAGGGCCAATATCCCTTGGAATGGACTCTTCCATATCAAAGATGCCATATGGGTCCTGTTGTCTTGATTCCTTTTGTAACACAAGGTTTGACTTGGTGTTTGAACTTGTATCAGTTCTGAAACTTCTTGATATTAAAGAAGCTTGCAGAGACCTTGAAATGGGGCCTGACTTCTCAAGTTCCATTGTTCTTGATGTTCTTAGCAACCTAGCATATATAAAGTTCAAACACTTGATGATGTTCTCAGATAGCTTGTTGGGCTGGCATTGCTGGTTATTGTTCTCTTCTGATAGAATTGCATTGGACAGTGATTTTGGTAAGTGGTCCAAGCAGAATTCCACATTCTTCTCTCTTGGCTAAAACCCAAACAGAAAAGAACAAAATAGTAAATTTGGGGACCTAATTTTCACTATGTTGCAAGCAAATGAAAAGGCACAATCAAGTATTAGAATCTTTTTCAAGATTGTGAAGTTATAAGTTCGAACCCCAGTCGAGCTCAATCAACCAAAAGGGGGAAAAAGAAAGCAACTCATAATTCAAGGCATACCCTGGGTGATGGATGTCTGGGGTCTCGCAAAGGTGAAGGAGACTTGAGCATCCCACTTTTTCTTGGAATCCTTTCTTGAAATTTGATTTCCTCATGGAATTGATTTTCTTTCAGGTCAGGAAATACTCTGGAGCTTCCCATTTTCTCATTGAGAGTGAAATCATTAAGATTATAGTCACCTTTAATTGCTTTACTTATGAAATGCAATGCTTTGGTCTCAAATGCCATCTTCTCTTGAATAATGCCTCTATTTAAAGGGCTTGGCATGGTGGTACTCCATAAATGGTTTTGGAGATTGTTTACACTACTTCCAGGTTGCCATTTTTTTGGTTTTGTCTCTTTTGCAATTTCCTGTTCACGTTTCAACCCTTTTTGAAGTTGGCTTATTTGGGATTCCAGTCGAACTATCTCACTTTCAACCATAGCTAATTCTGCTAAAAGCTCCTTTGCCTGTATGCAAGTCATTAGATATATATATATATTGTTGCTTGAAAGTTAAAAGAAGTTGGCACCAACTGTTTGGTAGGCCAAAAAGCAAATATATATGCAAACTAATGACAATTTTAGTAGAAAAAAGACCCAAAATATAACTTTTTATCTTCTCAATATATATCATGAAGAGGAATTGGAGAAACCCATAATTCATTCATATTTATTTATGGGATTCAGCTTTCTTTTCTTTTTAGTATCAATAATAACAAAAAAGCTAGGGTTTCTTAAGTGTTCCTTTATTTCACTGCTCTTTAGTTTCACACATTTTTGTCCTTATACAAGGATATATAAGAAGGGAAGAGGAAGAACATTACCTTGGGAGGAAGGAAGTTTGGGATAGAGATCCCAGAGCCATGATCACCTTTGTTCTGCAAATGCTCCAAAATTTCATGCACCTTCTCTTCTTGTTTCAGCATTTTTTGAAGGGCAGAAACCTATATGGGTTTATCAACTTCATGGAATTTATTCAATACATATAGAATACACATAGGTATGGTTCTCATTTACTGATACCCATGTTGTGGAAAATAATAAAGAGTGATGGGTTCTCAAGAAGTACTTGCATATGGTTGCATACTAGAGATACTTAAATTTTTTACTGCTCTCTTAAAAGAAACAAGCCTTATGAAAAGAAAATTAATCATGGATAAATAAAGGTGGAAATTAATCATAAGAAAATATATAAATTATTTTTTATTTATAGCTATATATTTACTTCTCCAAAAATTAATTAATATAAATATATGTGAGTAATTAATATGAACATGCATATGCATACAATATAAAAATCTATCTACCTCTCTTTCAAGTGCCTCTCTCTTTTGCTGCCCACTGATCTTCTTTCTTCTCTGTAATTACAAACAATCCAAAACAAAACATAAAAATAAAGGAGGAGAAAGAAGAAGGCTAAGCACAAAAGGGCCCAAAAATGAAGAAAGATATGCTTCTATATGGCATACAATTTTCTTATCCTTTTTATGGGGTAAAAGATCAAATACCAAACTTACAATATCCAAGGGCACATTAAAATTTTCTGGTGAGTCACCCTTGCTAGCCATGAAGGAGGATAAGCTTCTATATAGTAGTGTAGCTTCAACCTGCCCCTACACCATTAAAACAACAAGGAATGGGCAACAAATGCTGGTGATCATGAAATAAAAGATATTCAATTGGCTTAGAACTAAAGGAAGAGAAGTTTCACTGTGTCAGCTGGTTGTTGAATTTTGATTTGGAATTTAAAAAAAAAAAAAAAAAAGAATGGGTTATGGGGTTAGAGAGGAGATGAGAAGGAGCTTTCAGGATGAGGAAGTTGGTTAAGGTAAGTCTGTTGTAACAGTCTGATGAGAATATGGGTGGGACTGAGACATTATGCAAAGAAAAGAGAAGTGAAGTGGGCTTTTGCTTTGCTTTAGCGTAGCTTGCAATTGTGGGTTAGTTGTTATACCTTAAATAAGTTATTTTCAATGGCTTTATATGGAAGAGATAGTTAAAGAAATTATGACTTCTAATTATACCTACTTAATTGTTTGTAGTTTAATCAATTATTAGGCAGGAATAGGATGACAATTTTCTACTCTCAACTATAATTTATATTAATTATAAAATAATTTATTAATTTAAAAATAAATAAATAAATTTAATAATAATTAATATATTACATAATAAAAAATAATTATCTCTTTTTAATATAAATGTGATGTAAATTGGGATGCAAATAGTGACTTTTTGATATTGAGATTTTAAGGTCAAATTTATTTTAAAAAAAAATTTTAAATGTTATTAAAAAATTTAATTTAAAAACAATTATTTTACTATTTTAATATTTTTAAATTATTTTTTAATATTTTTTAACTAAAATATTTTAAAAAATATTTTTCTCATAAACAAACATATTTTACTGGTTATCTCATCATCGACAACATCCATCTCCTTTTTATATATGTATTTATAAATCTTTTTCGTATTTATTTGCTTTAATTTGGGGTTTATTTAATATTATTGTTAAAATTATTATTAAAAAAATTAATTTTTTTAGTTATATTAATTAAAAAATATTAAAAAATAATTTAAAATTAAATTTAATAAATTTTAACTATAAAAAATTAAAATAATAAAATAATTTTTTGTAAATTTATTTTTTTAATAAAATTTAAAATTATACTTTTATCTAAAAAAATAATTTTAAATCTCTAAATGAAATATTGAACAGACACTTAATATATTAAACTATTTATAGAATTTTGAATTCTCAAATTTAAATTTTAATTAAAATAAAATAAATTACAAAATTTCAAATTTTAATTTCAAAAAAAAAAGTGAAAATAAATTATATATGATTCTTCTTTTTCTTATTTCCTCTCTTTCTCCTCGACCTCCTTCTTTTCTACCGGAGAGAACCTAAAAAAAATTGATCCATGTGCCTTAAAGTTAGTGGCAGCCTAACCGCTATGTGTACATTTTGAATAAAATTACATTTTAGTCCTTAAATGTTTAAAATTCTGTTTTTTAACCCAAAACTTTTAAAATCTTACTTTTAAGTCTATTTTTTATATATACTAATTAGATAGTATTAAAAAATAATTTAAAATAAATTTGAAAAATTTTAATTATAAGAATACTAAAATGATAAAATAATTTTTTTTAAACTATTTTTTTCAACAGCATCTAAAATAATACTTTTATTCAGAAAAGTAATTTAAACCCCTAAACTCAATATCAAATAAACACTTAAATTACTTAAAAATTAATTTTAAGTAGTTTTACTGAATAATTAACTATTTATTAGCCAAATTAAATACCCTTTAAATCAATGCTTATACAAAACAACTATTAAATTTTAATAATTTGCAGAATATAATTATCTTGGAATAATTTATTACGTATCACTAAAACTGGGGTTTTACATTTATGTTTGAAAAGAAAATAAAAAGAGAACAAAGATGAAATGAAGGGATAAAAGAAGAGAGGAGAAAAGGCACTGGACTTTTCTATGTGTGTAATGTTCACAAAATTAGGTACAGGGAAAAAAAAAATAAAAGAAAAAAGAGATTATCCCTTTACATATATCATCTTATGCACAAAATGGAGTTATCTTAGTATGATTTAGATTCTGCACTCATCATGATCCACATACTGCTGTATGGATGAGATTCTTTTTCAAAGGTTTCAATGACCATAGCTATCCCCAACTTCTTCAAGGACTATCCACTATATGTTTCTTGGTATGTTTCAATTCCTATGCAAGTTTCTATCACAAAAGCAAGAGAGTCTGGCATTGATCTTTTCTCTTTGTACAGAAAGGGTGTAGCAGAGAATGGCTGAATTTACTTCTTGTGGAAGGTAACCATAATTGCAAGGGCAAAAATACGAATAGCTAAGCCGAAAACAATGAGGAAGATTAAACAACGATACCAATGACTGAGATCAAATCCACTTTCCATGAGAGAACCACACCGTGTTATCAGCCATACACCATAATATCTGAAAGTTAAGGCAGAGTAAATCAAGAGTAAGCTGGTAAATATACAAAGATCAATTACCCCACATGAGGAAGTTTAGTGTCACAAACCTTTTAGCATTTGATATGACAAAAGCTTCCAATGCCCATTTAGTGTAACATAAGTCAGATAGTTTTGTAACAAAGCTGCCGTTTTCACCATGGGTTGCTATTAAGGTTAAAACAACTGGAAGAAGCACTGACCACTGCATGACTCAAAAGTTGGCTTGTAAGGGGAAATGCGAAGAAGAATTTCTATTTGTGTGTCTGTGTGTGTATGCATGAAAAAAGGTGTAGGTCGATGCATAGTCAAATTTATGGAATTAAAAGGTTTTGATCAATGAAATCTACTCATAAACTACTCACCAGTTGAGCTGGACCAGCCTCAAAGCAAATGGCTAACGCATAAGCTATCCCGGTTACACAATAAACGAGGCAGGTTAAAACTACATAATTATCTGTGACTGTTGATCTTGGATTATTGAAGAAGTAGAACATTGACAGATACACTAGTGGTTTGACAATTGTGTTGAAATGATCAACTGTATCCTTTGCTAGAAAATAAGCCAAGCCACTCATGCCAGAAGCACTTTCTCTCCAGTAATGTAGCTTATCCAAAGAAAATGATCTCAAAGCTGTGATCTTGCAGAGTAAAGCTGAAATCCATCAGAATTTGAGGCTGGTGAGAAATAAAACCTTGTATGAAATATTTCGTCATAAGGGGACCTTAATAAACTATCTGATTGAAAATCACATGTCTACTATAAGACTGACATTTTAAGACAAACTTTTATGCTCTTTCCCCTTAAAATGCCGTACAAGGCATTACACAATTTTCTCATTCAAAGATTCAAGCACCCAGTAAAAGCCAAATCAAATTACAGCTCAAGGGAGCTAATTCATATGGAGAATCTCATGTGCAAAAAGAAAGGATTTTAACTTACAAACTGCTATCACGGTGTATGTGTAACCCAGCACTCCAAAAGTTTCATCGCTCACTTTAGCTAATGTTCCTAAGCAGATTCCAGCGAGTAATAAAATCAAAAAATCTACAGCTTGTGTCCTTGCATCTCTTAATCTCTGTTTGCAAATCCTGCAAAGCAGATACAAAGAGTAAAAGCTAGTCACACTTAAATCATTATGATGAACTTAAACTTAATGGAAATGAAATGAGTAGGCCAAAGAATCAAGCCTTTCACTCAAAGTACAAGGGCCTTGTATTCATCAAGTCCATATTCACATAATAGTTATTATATTGGCAAAATGGAATAGTTGCTAAATATTTATGAAAAACAAAGATTAGCCTTACCTCCCTAAGAAGTATCTGTATTGTTGAAAGACACCAGGGGTTCTCCGATTGGATAAGTCGTCTGTGATTGAGATATTAAGTTCTATATTATCTTTCTTCATCTCAACATTAGACTTCATATCCTGCCAAAACTCTCCAGCAAAAGACTCTGGTTCAGATTCAGCTTCGGCTCCATGATTTGAATCACTTGAGGATGCTCCTAGTCTATCAGCACTCTGTAGCATATCCATAGGAACTGGATAGCCATTATGAAGCATCCATCTAATTGGAAGCTGTTTATAGTCCACCCCTGAGCTAGGTTTTACTATCCCCTCCAAAATGTCAATGAAGTAGTCTGGAGGATTTACACGCTCAGGTACAGTAATCCCAAGGCCAGCAAAGTACTCTTCAACTTTCTTTACTGGTCCATGATATACTGTCAGGCCACCCTTAGCTAGAAGTATCAAATCATCAAACATGCTGAACAACGCATAGCTGAAGAAAGGGGAAAAAATTAATTTTCTTATGTGGCAACTATATGACAAAAGCATTCTGCTTTCTTGTAATGTAAAACTCAAACTTACCTTGGTTGGTGTACAACCAAGGAAATGTTTACTCCCTCAAGAGCTTCACGTCTAAGAGCTCTAAGCAGTAAAAGAGAAGATGAGCTGTCCAAACCAGACGTGGGTTCATCTAATATCAGAAGTGAAGGTTCCATAACCATTTCAAGCCCAACATTTACTCGTTTTCTTTGACCTCCAGAAATTCCTCTCTTCTCCACTGTCCCAACCAGAGAATCCCGCACTGCCTGCAGCCCTAAGGACTCGATGACTCTTTCAACAACTAGAACCTTTTCTGGTTTTGGTAGATCAGCAGATAGTCTACAATAATAAAATCCAGTCACAAACAAAAGAAAAATGGTAAAAAAAGAAAAATGGTAAAAATTATTGTTACTAGTTCCTGTGCTTATGGATGAATAAGTGGATGTCTCTGTGTTCAAGTAGAGATAGAGCAAGACAGAGGGAAATTGATAAAAGCAGCCATAAAAGGAAAAAAAAAATGAACAGCAGTAAAGAGATAACTTTCAGACTGTGATAAAGCAAAAGCCTAAGCATAGAAACAAGGCAATTCGCCCATTCAAACTGATGCAAGAAACCAAAAAAGTCTCATTTAGGCAAACAAAATTTTATTTAAAGTGAAAAAAAAAAACTATTTTACATCATTAAATTCCTACGATCAAGATGATTGAATGGCATCAGTCATAATAATAATAATAATAAACAGTAAAGTCAGCAAATTTTATTAGCCTAACTTTCATTTCTGGCAGTAAAAGCATATGCGCAATGCTTAAAATCAAAGTGCTCGAACAATATCAGTAATTTTAGATCTTGATTGATTTCATATTCATATGTTTGAAATGCAAATATATTCAGTCTGTTAGTGATGCCCAAATCTGATTCACAGTATCGGCTGTTTCACCAGCACATAAAATCCCAGTGCTATTTCCAACTTTTAGGAATTTATGCCCTAACATTTTTTTTTATTGCTAGCAGGATTAGAAATAAAAAATTTTGTCAGATGCAATTAATGCTGCCAATCTGTTGGTTGGCAACAAATGATTATGGTATCATTTTAGTCACCCATTATACGTGCACATTACTTGATGGAATGCTAATAGTCAGCCCTGCATGATTAAATTTCCTGAATACCTGCATCTTGCACTGAACCAGAGATTCTCCTCCACTGTCAAGTTTCCATGCACAATATCATCTTGAGGCACAAAACCAATGATTTTCTTGTATGCTTGGATTGGCTCTGCCTTACCATTTACAAGAACCATACCAGACACATGGCACCCGGTCGCTTTTCCAGTCAAAGCAGAAAGAAATGTTGTTTTTCCAGCCCCAGATGGGCCCATGACAGCAGAAACTCGCCCAGGTGATAATTTCCCAGTTACACACCTTAGCAGATGTTTATTTTTATGTTTCAAAGTGAGGGTTAGGTCTTTAAAAAAAATCTCAATCATAGGTCTCTTCCTGATTTCAATATCACTAGCCATTGAAATGACCCCAGAGAAGGTCAAGTTCTTATTCTGCTCCTGCATAGCCTTTTCTTTCTCAATCTGTCCATATGCATACCTGAACATTTGGCTCTGAGTGTGCAGCTGCTTACCTTTTGGTGCATGCTTTTTGATATTTTTATCTCCAATCTCTAGATTGAAGCCCTCATGACTCTCGGGATTAGCTTCAATTTCCTGCAGCATTGTTGTAAGGTTATTTTTGTCCTTTTTCTTTCCTTTTGTTGCTGCAGATGAACTACCTCCAAGCATGGATGGTAAGGCAGCATCTGTTCCAGGTTTAGCTTGACCAGTACCTTTTACCAGATCTGCCTGTCTTTTAGATTTTGTACGAGAAAATGTGCGTGATAATTGAGTTTGTAGTCCAATTGCATGCTTTTTGGCAATGTCTTTTGCAGATTTCCATTTTTCACGTGCTTGCGCTGTTTCTCTCACACTTTGAACTGCTTTCTCCCTAGTTTTTGCTTGTCTTTTCTCTCGAGTTGCAAGAACTTGATCAGAACAATTATAAATAATGATGAGCAGAAATGACAATGCAGCCTACATTGAAAAATGAAATGTCAGAGCTGATAGTTGTGTGTATATTGAGCTGAAAATATATGTATATGCACGTTAAGATTAAAATATAAGTATATGCACACTGAGCTCAAAATATATGCATGACTGAGATAATAGAATGTCTTATGATTCCAAGAATATACATTTCTAAAATGCGCAATCATTTCATTGATATTAGGAACAAAAAATGCATCGGGAACACATGAACTCATTTGATTTCACTCAAGCCTTTAAAAGAAGTTATCATTAATTATAGTTCTTTGAAAATTCTTTACTCATTTTACTAATGTTCTGTCTTCTTGTGGCTGTTTCTTTATCTTAAATTACCCTTTGAATTTCTATTGGTAGACTGAGCACCAATTCTCAAAACCATAAACAAAATTTGAAATTTACTTGACAGTAGTACAAATGAAATAATCATGGAAGCTCAAATATTTCATTGTGTCAATTATTAAAAGAGCAACTATCACTTACGAAAAACAAGATGCCATATGCAGTGATATTTTGATTTGACGATTTTGGTTCACAAGTTGCCATCCGAAAACACTCTGCAAGGTCATCAATAGAAGTTATATGCAGATAGAACCATCATGATGTTAATTATATCAAACTTTTAATTTGAAAGGGATAGATGCTTAATTAACATATTTTCAAGGTAGGAAATGCCCAAGAGACACCCGAACAGCTAAAATTTGGTATTCCAAGTCAGAGATCTGAGGTTTATTAGGGTGTAGAAAGGGGGTATTTATGGCCAAAGGGACCTACTTGCTTGAGTTGTAGAACCAGTCCTGCAGTAATGTCTGAAACAAAGAAAAAAGAAGTTGCATCAATGTTGAGTAATAAGAAAAAGGAACAAAGCAATGGATAACAGTAATATGCAGTGAGGGGAAAGGGGTAGGTTCTGAATAAATAAATAAAAAACATGCAACAAATAAAGAGCCGTAACTTTCAATTCTATAGATATATGCTGGAAGTTTTGGGATAGTTATCAATACCCACTACTGCAAGGAATTTTCTGGGTTGTGGATGGACAATATGATCCTTTTGGACAAAATATCTCTCTACTACTCAAAATATCAGCCCAAATATCTGCTCCCCCACAAGTATGATTTGGCCTCCCAGAAGGCAGTTGATAATTGTATCTGCAAAACATTACTGCTAATAAATATTAATGTATGCTAAAGCAGAAGAAACTAGAAGTAAAACAGTACAAAATAAGAATGAACTTACGGGTCACATATACCAGTGGTTTCATTCAGTGTTGCAAGAGGGCAGTAAGCACCCAGTGGGCATGCTTCAGTGACAAGATAGAAAAATGACAATCAACAAAGAAAGTTAGTTGCAACTCAATCAAGAACATATGACAGTGCATCCACTATAAAAAGTTTAACAGAGAAAATCCAGCATTCTACTAAACAAGCAAATAACTCAAAAATTAAAATTAAAAAAAAAAGCCTCAATGCAGTAACTATTAAGTATATTAATGAGAAAAGCACCACTAATGCTTTCTACATACAACCACAGTTAGCTACAACGCATTTTGCCGAGAATGGGATTTCAGTTGTGATCTTTATTTTGCAAGGAACACTCATTTAAGTTGATAGATCATCTTACAATCATATGTCAAATGTATCCTTAAAGTTTTGAAGGAAAAAAGAAAAGCCTATTCCTTGGTACTGACCTCAAGAAAACTGATAAGTAAATTGATGGCCTAGTTTTTTACTGACATCCATCAAAATATTTGGATATTCAGGATTGTCCCGGGGAGCAATAGCAATAAAACTCAATAGATTGAAAGAGAGTGCTTTTGATAGTTAGTCAAGCAGAGTACGTTCCTAGGCTTATCTATTTGAATACATATGTATAGTTATATGTGTTTTCCTTTATCATCCAAAATTAAAATGATGAACAAGAAAATTTTTAGAGGGAGCCTAAATAAATTTTCTTGCTTCAAATATAAACCAGCAATAACTTTGTTTTTCTATCCATGGAATCAATTTTCTTCATCTTGCTACAACTGCATGCATAAAATTATGGGGAAAGAATATCAGACTTCTCCATGCAAGAATATCAGACTTCTCCACATGCTTGCTTTGCTTTCCCTAAAGAAAAGTGTTTGAAGTTGCAAAAAGAAGCATTCGCTTAGGAAGGCTATTCCTAACAAAATTTCTTCTTTTCAAAGGATGACACTACTTGTAATAATGTCTTGTTACTAACATCAGCCTATGCATCATCTTTTGCAAGTGCACTTTACTGTTGAGACAAGGGAATCAAAAGATTAAAATGTAAATGGAATCTGAAAATAAAAGATTAATAGTGGCATTTGATCATTTGGTGTGGATATGTGAAAACCATATTATGAAGAATGAGATCATGAAAAATATAGAGGAAAAACATATATTGGACATCACTAATTTAAGGGAAAATTTGCTTGCAGCATTGTAGAAATTTGTAGTTAATCAAGGGATGCAACAAGAAGTACCAGGGACATGTCCAAATACCAATATTAGTCATAGCATGGTTAAAGATTTTGAATACTTACGTATCATGCATGTAATACCATGAGGACAGAAGAACCCCTCACAACAAGCTTCACAATCATTAGTTCTACTAGGGATGGTTTCTGAATTTTTGAGGTCAATCTTTTGACCACGACCAATGCTACAAGCCCATCCTGGCTCGCAACCAGAAACCCATGAACTCAAATTACAGTTCAAGTTAGGTTGCAAATAATGGGTACTCTTTGATCCTTTTGAAAAGAAACTATTGAAGTAGAACTTCACTTCTGCTGCTGTGCATATGCGCTGTGTCAAATCTCCTGATCCACGAAAATACCAGAAAAGAATATCAGGACTCTAGCATAAGTGAAGGATAAAGGTAAGATAAATTTCAAGAAATTAAACTGTTTACTGCAAAAAAAAAAAAAAAGGGAATAATGAAACCAATTTAGCTCAAACCATAGGATCTTCGCTAAGTTCATTGCTTGATTACACGAGTAATCTAAGAGGAAATGAAATTTGAAGAATAATGCTAGGAATAATTAATATGAAGTTGAACTCAGAAAATGAGAGAATCTCATAGGGAAAAAAACATAAAAAGAAGCAATGAAGAAAACCAAACCTTTAAATTTTAGTGCATCAAATTAGTAAATTACATTTAAATATTCTGTTTCTGCTTAATTAGTTGTTAAAACTTAAATTAATTTCTTCATGTACTCTTAGCTTACGTCAAAATACAAACTTCCTTTCCAATTCATCATGAACCTCCTTTTACAAAAGTACATTTTCTATTAGTTTACATGTAGAAAACGAAATTGCATAAGAAATTCCATTGAACCAAGTTGTATGGCTTCTGTTGAAGCTGAAAGCCAAAATTAATCCATTATATCTCCTGGGAAATTCTTGCCTAAACCCTTCCAATCGTGAACCCAATACAAAACCTGTATGGACCCATGGTCTAAGTAAGTTTTTCCCTAACCTGTATGGACCCACAGTCTAAGTAAGTTTTTCCCTAAGGGAAATTCTTGCCTAAACTATAACCCTTGAATTTCTAAGCAAATACATGTTATTCACTTTTCCATAAATTTTACATTTTAGTGATTGAGTTCCTGCTTCATGGAGCAGGAAATCAGGGATTCAAATCTCTGGAGCCCCTCCCCTTCTTAAAAATGTTTCTGCAAATTATTTATTGCATGCCCTCCATTGATCACGATGACACACACACACACACACGAGGAATTGAATATTTCATACCTTTGGTTTGCCTGGCACAATTGGTAATGAACTCACTATTTTTGGAGAAATTGAATGCCATATTCCAATCCGAATCCCTGAAAACCAAGGCAAATATTAACACTTATAAGTTCCATTAATTCCAAATATCTTCAGAAAACAAAAATAAGGGTATATACAACGATGATCATATACACACACGTCCGTTATGCAGAAACCAAAGTATTTGGTGATGTCTTTCTTGAAGACGGAGGTGAAATTCGAGAAACTGTTAAAAACCAGCTGAGAGAAGAGCTCCTTCGATGCTGGACTGCTATTGTAGCTTTGAACATTTTGGCAAGAAATGGGTTGCAAGAATATTATACTAAATATGAAGAAAATAACAACAAAGAAATGGGTTAAAGAAACAAAACAACTGCTTTTTGCATTACCCTTCTTTCTGTTCATATCTTTCTTTCCAAGAAAGGGGTGCAAGAATCAAAAAATGTTGAAAGAAACCTTGTGGTTGAACCAATATTGTACATAAAAGAAGAAAAAAGCTTGTTTAACAAAAAGAACTGTATTGATCAAAGAGGTTGCAGAGAGATTGTGGAGATGATGAAAGTGGAGGAACAGGGGCCAATGGATTGGAGGGTGCTAGCTAGGGTTGGTGTTTTCTCGGAGAAAGAAATGGCAGAGAGAAAGAAATGGCGAGGTAGCAGGGGACGTTTAGGCATGGATGGTTCCGACAGTTAAATATCTAATTGACTATGTTAAGAAATGGGAGGGAAAACATTATGGAAAATTAAATATCTAATTGACTACTAAAATCTTTTCATTCTGTGTTGATAAAAAAAAATAATTTTTATTTCAATTTAAATTAAAAATTTATATTATATTGAATAAAAATCATATAAATTTTTACAATTTTTATTTGGATTATGGTTTTTCATTAAAAATTAAATTAAAATTGTATAAGATTCTTATTGAATTGAAACCAAACCAAATACATATATTTTCTATAATGTTAAAATAGATTATATGTAATTATAAAATTATATTAATGTATTATATAATATATTTTTTAATATTTAATTATTTATATAATTTATCTTTAAAAACTATATAATTAAAAATAATAAAAATATATGTTATATAATATACTATGTATTATTAATTAATTTTAAAGTCTAAATGACAATCTAAATACGACTTTTCATGATAAAATTTACATATTAAAATTATATATTAATTTGATTTTAATTTTTAGACAGAGTGAAGGGTAAACAGCTTGATTTGCAATTATTGCTATTAATAATTTGAAAATAAATTATTGTTATTAAAAAAATGCTTGTAATTTTAAATTTTTTTTTACAATTAATCTTTGGATTAATAAATTTTATGAACTAAGAGATCTTAAAAGCGCTGTCTAGTATCGTGCTTTTTTATTTTTTGTTATTTAATTTAAATTTCTTAATATAAGTTGATGAAATTAGAAATTTTATTTTTTTAATTTTTCTTAACAATCTTTTTTCAATCTTAAAAAATAAAAGATTAAAAATAAATATAGTTTGTTTATATGATTTTTTATAATAGGTAATTTGTATTATTAAAATAAAATAACAATCAAATAAAATAAGTTACTTTGAAAAAAAAATAATTACTATTAAATTGAATATTAGCATATAAATTCACATATATAAAATCAACTAAAGTGTATTAGCATATGAATTAAAATGTAAATATTTAATTTAATAATTATTATTGTCTTTCTCCCTCCATTTTTTCTCTAAACAATCTCCTTTCTTCAATAAATTTTAAGGGAGATTCGGCCGTTTTGATTGTCGACCCTCTCTCTATCCTTTTTTCTTTAGGTAGTATTTTAGTCTTTTAGTTTACTTTGTTCTCCCTACCCTTTTTTTTCTTGTTTTCTTTCTAGTTTTTTCTCGGTCTCCATTAATGGAGTCCTAATACCTCTCTTTTAGATGGGGTTTTGTTAATTTTGTTGTGAGAAAGTTCTGTCTATTGAAAATAGCTTCCCCTAATATTTGTTGTAGAGCAAGTGTTGGTAGGTAGCTTAAGAAAAGAGTTAGATTTGGTCACCGTTGCCGTGCCCTTTCTCAAATTCATCCAACAATGGCCCTAATCTAAGGTTCTCTTCTGGTTTGCTGCATTTCTCTATCTCTTTTTGGGTGTGCATGTGTTGAGCAAGGGTGAAATCTATGTTTGAGTGAGATGATTTAATCTCCCTCTGATGTTGATGCTCTTCCTCTGCGTGTTTGATGTTTTTTAGTTATCCTGCTGATTTCCATTAGAAGACTAGTGAAAAAGTTTGCTAGTGAAGGTGAACTCAGTGCCAACAATAGTGAAGAGAGGTTAATTGGGTCCAGTTCGGATGAAATTGCTTCTATTCTTAAATTTAAGGTCTTAGGTCCTTCTAATTCTATCAGGACCAGTGCTAATGTGGAGATATCTAAAGAGTTGCTCCAGCCTTAGCTACTTGAACTTGGCTTTCCTGAGCAAGATAAAATGATTAATGAAAAGCCAAATTCCTCTGTTGCACATAAATGGAAAAGAAGAGCCAGGGAGGGCTTGCCAAAGATTGTTTTGAATGAAGATTCAATATCCCAGTTTCCTCATAGAGATGTGGAAGACAATAATGTCAGGTTTGTGGTTGATAATGTTGAAGTTGTTGAATCACAATTATCTTCTCTTTCTAAGGCCTCGGTGGCTGGCCAAAAGCCACCACGGGAGCCATGAGTATCATTGCCTGGAACTGCCAAGGGATTGAGCACCCCAAGATAGTTCGAGCTCTCCGTGAGCTCTGTTTTAAGTACCGCCCCTCCATTGTTTTTCTAATGGAGTCTAAAAATAAAAAGGGTTACATGGAAAGGTTAAGAAGACGTATGGGTTTTGATTTTGATTTTTATGTGGATCCAATTAACTTAGCTGGCGGGCTTGCTCTTTGGTGGAATAGTAATGCTAAGCTCACTGTCTCTGATTCTTTAGAGAATTTTATAGATACAGTGATTCAATTGGATGGGAATAATGTGTTTTAGCATGCAACTTTCCTTTATGGATGCCCCTCTCGTGATCACAAGAAGGAATTTTGGGAATTTATGAAAACGTTTAAAATAGCTAATCCTGAACCTTGGTTTTGCATTGGAGATTGTAATTCTATTTTGGTGCAGGAGGAAAAGCAAGGGGGGAAAAGGGTGAATCTCTCACAAGTGCAAGATTTCAGTGACTTTATTACCTACTCAGAGCTTATGGACCTGGAATGCAAAGGGCCTCTTTTCACTTGGTATAATAAACATTTTGGGATTTCTGTAATTCAAGAGCGCCTAGATCAGGATCTTGCATCAGTGGAGCGGAGAGAGCTTTTTCCTAAAGCCTGTGTGTTGCATGAAGCATTGTTGGGATCTGATCACAGATCGCTAGTTCTTTGTCTAAATGGGAATCAACTTCCAAGGAAGAGTTTTTTTACTTAGATTTGAAGCAAAGTGGTTACAACACAGTGATTGCCGAGAAATTATTTCTTCAGCATGGAATCAAATTGCAAGTGGTTCACCAATGTTTTCTGTTACTCAAAAACTTAAATGTTACAGAAAAGAACTAAGCCGTTAGGATAATAGAATCTTTAAGGGCAACATGGCTGAGATAACCCAGTTAAAATCTAAGCTAGAGGAGCTGTATCAAAATCCATTTGAGGAATCCAACAAGCTTATTGAACAACAAATTCTTCAAAGACTTCAAGAGCTTTGGAATAGGGAGGAAGCCCATTGGAAACAATGATCACGAATGCTATGGCTTACAGCAGGGGATAAAAACACAAGATTCTTTCATCTTTCCATTATTTAAAGGAGATAGAGAAACTCCATTCTTAAGCTTCAGGGGGATGATGGTTTGTGGATTGAAAATGAAGATGATATACGCACTCAGATCCTTTCCTATTACAAGAGAATTTTCAGTACTGGGGGATCATATGGGGAACAAGAAGTTTTGGACTCTTTGCCTCATTTAGCCACAGCAAACACGAATTCTCATCTGTTGGCTCCGGTGGATCACGTGGAAATTAAGAAAGCTATTTTTGAGTTGGGTGGACTCAAAGCCCCTGGTCCAGATGGCTTCCCTGGAATATTCTACCAACAGAATTGGGATGTAGTAGGTAGAGATCTATGTAATGCTGCTATAAGTTTCTTTCATTCTGGTTTTCTTCTAAAGGAGATTAATAGGACTAATGTTGTATTGATTCCCAAATGTAAAAGCCCTACTTGTTTAAATCAATACAGACCTATTAGTCTGTGTAATTTCCTTTATAAAGTTATCTCCAAGATTATGGTTAACAGACTTAAACCTTTGACGAATAATTTGATTTCTGTTGATCAGGTTGCCTTCATCCCATCTAGAGAAATCTAAGATAATGTTATTATTACTCATGAAGCTTTCCATCATCTCAACTCTGCTTCCAAGAAGAAACACTCAATGGCTATAAAGCTGGATATGCATAAAGCATATGATCAAGTGGAGTGGTCCTTTCTTCAGAAAGTTCTTTTACATTTTGGCTTTGCTATGGAATGGGTTCATCTTATTATGCAATGTGTATCCACTATTAGTTATTTAGTGCTAGTTAATGGATCTCCTTCCCTTCCTTTTAAGCCTTCAAGGGGACTTAGATAGGGAGATCCCTTATCTCCTTATCTTTTCCTTTTTGTCTCTCAAGCATTATCTTGCCTCATTGAAAAGACAAAGACTAGGGGAATGATTAAAGGATTCAAAATGACTAGATATACACCAGCTATTACAAATATTCTTTTTACAGATGACACACTGTTATTTGCAAAAGCATATTGTCAAGAAGCCTCAACTTTTTTATCTGTTCTGAAAAAATACATGGAAGCTTCTGGTCAGAGGGTTAATTTCCACAAATCTAGTGTTTTCTTCAATAGGCATACGCCTTTCCAGTTGAAGCACAGAATCTTATCTTTGCTTAATATGAAGGAAATGAAACTGGGGGATAAATATCTTGGCTTACCTTCTTGGTGGGGATGATCAAAAGTGTGACACCCCTTACCCGACTACAGTGTAGCCGAGCAAGTTATGACACTCAGTGTGCCGGAGCACTCTATTTTATCTGATTTCATTACAGTCCTTGATTTATTTATTCAAAAACTTTATTGAAGATTTAGGCTATTTTTACTTTTATCAAAATCTAACTAAATTGGAAATTTCAAAAATTTTAACGATAATCTGACAAAGTGTATTTTGTAATTTGACTATGATTCTTCCGAACTTAAAGACAATTTCAATATATACTCAATTTCTCAAACTTAATAGTCTCAAAATTTCCAAACATAATGTATCTCAATACGATTCGATTTCTCGAAATCTCATTAGATTTTCAATATCTCAATATTCACAAGTATAATCTCATTATAACTCAAATTCAATTCACATACTAAAATACTTACTTTGAATAGCTTCCATAATTCATAGGTTAATTACATGAGTTTATTTTGTACAAGATATACAAATAATTTACAATGTGCTAGGAATGAACAATATACATAACATGTATAAAATGAGCCCTATCTACATGCATTCCGAGGAGGTGACAATCTTGAACTCTTCCGACACTTCGCAGATCCGACTCCAAAAATCTCGATGATACCATCTGGTTTTACCTTGACTGCACTGAGGAAGCAATTCCATCGCGCTAAGCATTTCGCTTAGTGGTGCAATAATATAACCAAAATAATATATACAAGTAAAGAAAGAAATAAATGATAATTCGGATACTCGAGTCAATTTAATTTGGTATGGTATTTCTAGTATCAACGATCTTATATACTAGTTTGTTCCTCTTTGGAAGTGCTTAGTTTATAACTTTTGAATACTAGCGGTATATAATTTATTCTATCTGTATTGTATTTCAAGTCTATACGATTCTGCAATTTATATTTTTGTTATGTTTCTTTTGCTAATCTCTTACGCTTATTCATTCAATACTTAATTTAATTGTATCTGGATTTTCATTATACTTAACTTAACTTAGCTACCGAATTGAATAATACTTTAATTGATCGCCCAAGTAACCTATACTAGACGATCGGATGGATAACGGGTCGTTGGCACCGACACCGCGGTGCCTCGTCATCATACCATGGGACGGTAACGCCAACCATGTATGCGATCGATGGCTAAAAAGCCATGATATCACATAATCGGGCATAAAAGCCATGAATACGGGCATAAAGCCATGAATACAGGCATAAAGCCTTTCGCAGTACTGCTAAAACAATACCCTATTGGCATGCCAAACTATCAAAACCAATCTTGTTAGGTATACTAGGGCATTTGATATTTTAAAATGTTAATATATTGTGCTTTATGACTTCATTTTTTCATGATAAATTTTAATCATAATTCATACATTCATTTGATCATTTATATGATCACAATTCACATCAATTATTCTTTTATACCATTGTACTCAAAATACTTCTCCTCTTTACAATAATGAGAACTAATGTCTCATTCATACATTAATATGGTTTATTTATCCATTCATTATGTTATTCATATTGATCACAATTCTAAACAATGGTTCACATGTACCATTGTATTCAAAACATTTTTCCTTTCTCATTTATACATTCAAGAATCTACTTATGTAATTACAAATTTTATATTTCAAGTTTTGGTGTCACTATTCACCTCATTGGTCAACAAAAATGTTGACTTTTGCATAGACAATAGGTACATTGGTTTTAACACTCCCGATGTACCACATTTTGCATTTAAAACTTGTTGGAATCAATTACTAAATCCATTTCCAAGCTTATTTCAAGTTTTCATGTCACTATTCACTTCATTAGTCAACTAAAATGTTGACTTTTGCATAGAAAATATGTACATTGACTTTGGCACTTCAAACATACTACATTTTTCATTTAAAACTTGTTGGTTTTGGTCACTTTCTCAAAGCTTAGGTCATTTTGGCAAAATTGCCAATTTTCGGTTTTGGTGTTCTGAAGTTGCACTGTTTCATTGGTCGATTTACTGTTGGAATTTGACAAAACTTCCTTCATAGAAAATGTTCCTTATTTTGTCTAGTTGAATTTCTTTTTTTGAATCACTCCATTTGGAGTTTTGTAGCTCAAGTTATGGCCAAAATAAGTTTACTGTTCACGCAATCGCTCATGCCGCTATCATGGGTTCTCGCATTTTGATCCAACTTTGGTCAGTAATTTGATCAAGTTAAGTTCCTAATTTGGTCTAACTTTCTTCATATGAAATGTTCTACTATGCCTTAGGTTTCCATCGGTTCAAGAATTGCCTAAATCCGAGTTTTCTAGAGAGAGTTATAGTCCTCCAAACATTGCTGCTCAAATGAAAATTCTGGAAATCTCAGTACAGTAAACTTCACTTTGCTCAATGATTTGATTTGGTTCTGGTCATAATTTGGGGTAGGTTTCTTCATGAAAGTTGTTTGTCTATGTCTTAACTTGTTGCTGTAAAAATTTTAGGTCAATTGACCAAATCTACAGTGAGTTATGGCCAACTGTTCATTTGGTCATTTCTGCAGGTGTTGTTGCAGGGTGTCCGGATTGGGGCCAACTTTTGGTCCTCTTGCTTTGGTCTTTTGGGCATAGTTTCTTCAGCAAAAATGTGCCATTATAAGCCCAGTTTCATGTCCAATTGGCCAAACATCAATTGGACTAACACAGCCCAAGTTATGGCAGTCCAAGTGGACTGAATTTTGACGCTCACAGCACTAACAAGGCAGCCTACACATTCACTTGGCTATACTATTTTTCAGTCCAATTCATGGTCAACATACCTAAAATGGTCACTAATTGACCCTTATAATGTTCTTTCACAATTTCATAAGCTAAATCCAAATTTCACTTCTCAAAACCCTAGCTTCCAATCCATTAATCATGCAACAAATCCCAATTAAGGTCATCAATCATTCATATGTCACTATCTAAGCTTGTATTTAGGTTTTAGCCCAATAAAACTCATCAATTCCTCATCCTATAAGTGCTGGCCAAAATTTACTTCTCAATTTCACACATGATTTTCTTCAATTTCTTAATTATTTATTCATATTCAAACTAAATTTCAATAAGTAAACAAGATTAGGAAGTTAATATGCACTAACCTTATTTGATAAAATTCCCAACTTGTTAAACCTTCACTTTCTTTCCTCTTATTGGCTGCCAAAAGCTTCCCCAAGAGGTATGGACAAGTTTTGATGAAGGTGACTTAGGGTTTAGTAGTGGAAATTCATGGGAAAAATGAAAGTGATGAAAGAAACTTCTATGGAGGCTATGGAGAAGAGAGTCACGTATTGGAGGAAGAAGAAGAAGAAGAGCAGATTTATTTTGGTCCATTTTGACTCTTTTAAGTGTTTTAAGAATGCTTATTAACTTGTGATTGGTTGGGATTAAGTGAGTGACATCATGTGATGTCATTATCTTTAATTTTCTTTATTTTCTTTTCTTTTCTTTTCTACTAGCTTCAAATTAATTTTTCATCAACATTAATTCATATTTTATGTCATAATAATTATTTAATCAACTGGACAAGTCGGCCAAAAATCGTCTCTGAAGGCGAAATGACCAAAATGCCCTCCGTTTGGCTTAACGGGTCAAAATTATCTGTACCGATTGAAAATTTTTTCTAAATATTTTCTTGGCATTCTAATGCCATGGGAACCTCAATGACCCTTCTCTGGAGTCCCAAAAATTATTTTATAATTTTTTCCCCGGGTCTAGGGCTCCTCGTTGCGAGAACCGCAACTTACCTCTGGTTACCCATCGCTTGGGCACCGGCTCATTTGACTTAGTTGCATTTTATTTCTAAAATTTTTTTCTAAATTTTTCTTATTAATATTTGAGTTAATTATGGTCCCTCACTTTGATTTAAATATTTTTCCGAACGTTCTAGCTGTCCAGACCGACACCGGTCACCGGAACAGTAGAATGTACGGAGTTGATACCGGGAGGATGTTACAAAAAGTTCAAGCTCTTGACTTTATCAAGGAGAAACTAATAGCTAAGACATAATCCTGGAAACAGAAGTTGTTATCTCAAGCAAATAGGGAGGTGCTTATTAAGTCAGTTTTAAATGTTATACCTACATATTTTATGGCTATCCTTAAGTACCCTAAAGGGTTTTATCGCCATCTGAACGGTATCCTCTTTAATTGTTGGTGGGGGAGAAAGGATAAAGAGAAAAAAATGCAGTGGATTAGTTGGAAAAAGGCCTCTCTTCCTAAGGCCTATGGTGGCTTGGGTTTTTGAGATCTTGAGCTCTTCAATTTGGCTTGCTTAGCCAAGCAATGCTGGAAGCTTATTCATAACCCAGATAGTACATGGGCTCGTGTCCTTAAGGGTTTGTATTTTCCTCATTCATCCTTCTTGCAAGCTTCAAGTAGTCCTAGAAGAAGCTCTTGGATTTGGCAAAGCCTATTGGCTGGTAGAGATGTTATTAAAGAGGGATACAGACACAATATTGGGGATGACACTCAATCTCTCATTTGGTTTGATCCTTGGATTCCAAGCATTAAAGGCTTCAGGGTATTCAGACCACCACACTTCCCTCTTCAGGTGAATTTAGTGGCAGATCTTATTGATCATGATTTGCTGCAATGGAAAACAAACATCATTGATAGTATTTTTGATCCAATTATTGCTACAGCAATCAAAGCCATTCCTGTTGCTCCTTTAGGAAACAAAGATTCTATTGTGTGGCGCTTTGATCATTCAGGTAATTACTCAGTTAAGTCTGGATATAGATTTCTATCTAGAATCAGACATGATCAGTCTTTTGGTGGAGTAAATAACTCCAATCTCATTTCCAGAGAGGTGTGGTTAAAGACATGGAATCTTCCTATCCAACCAAAATTCAAAGTTTTCTTATGGAAAGCTCTCCTAAATGCTTTACCTGTTAAAAGTACCCTGCTTAGAAGAGGCATTCCTATTAATCCATCATGTCCAAATTGCGCAGCTGAGGAAGAAACTATAGAACACACCCTCTTTTGGTGCAATGATGCTAGGGCAAAATGGTTTGTGAGTGCTAACACTTATAAGCCTAATCCAGTTGGCTTTGGTTCCTTCTCGTTGTGGTGGTCAGCTATTTTGAATGAATTTTGTGAGGATCAACTGGGCTTGTGCTTTATAGCCATTTCTTGCTGGATCATTTGGAAAGAGAGGAACCTTACTGTGTTTGATCATATTGGCCCGAATCCCATAGTAGCTGCCAAGAGAATTTCCAAGTCTTTTTTTGAGGTATCTAGTTCAGCTACGAGGGGAGATCCTATTACTTCCTCCTTGCATGATTTTACTGTAAGTTCAGTGTGGTCTCCTCCACCAGTTGGAACTCTTAAGCTGAATAGTGATGTGGCTTAGAGAGATGCTGCTTCTTGTGCAGCCATTGCTGTTGTCCTTAGAAACTATGAAGGAAAACTCTTAGATGGACATGTATGTCTTACTCAGGCTTCTTCTCCTCTTGCAGGTGAGGCAAAAGCTCTTCTTCAAGCTATACAGTTTGCTCAATCCATTGGAGCTTTTCTATTATTCTTGAGATGGATTCTTCTTCTTTATTCGAAGCAGTGTCTAATTTGGAGAATATTAGATGGTGGGAGATTAGAGCTACTTTGTTAGCCATTAAATCTCTTCTTCCTCACTTCCACAATGTGTCTTTTTCCTTGGTCAAAAGAAGTGCTCATAGAGCTGCTGATTTCTTAGCTAAGTCATTTTTGCTAGGAAATTTGTCTTGTAATTGGTTAGCTTCGATTCCCAATAGGCTTAGCTCTATTTTGTACTCTGATTCTTCTTCAGTTGTGTAATGCTCTATTTGCAAGTAAAAAAAAAAAAAAAGGAGGTTAATTGGGTCCTACCCATTTTAGTATAAAAATCCATGGTTATTAGGGTTTTGGGATTCATGATTACAAAAGTTTGGACCTTTTCCTAGGCCTAGTTGAAATTTTATATAACATTATTTTAATGGTTCGGGCTTTATAATCCTATTTCATCTAACAAATATATTACTTCTGTTCATTTTTATCTATTACATTTAAGTTTTGTAGATAATTAAGAAAATAATTAGATAATTTTATTTTCATAAATGATTAATTACCATTTATAATTATTTTTTATAAATATTTATTATATTTAATAAATATAAAAAAGTATAAAATTGGAAAAAAAAAATAATGCTTAGTTTTTTAAATGCAACATATAATTTTAGATTAAAAAGACATAAATGCTACAAATAAAAATGGAGAGGTATGTATATAAAGCAGAAAAGCATCCTTAAAGAAATGTTACATGACACTTTCATTAAAGAGTTTGTCACGCGTTATCTTTCATAAATAATTCTTATATACTAATTATTATTTATTTTTTTTATTTTTTTTTTAATTATCATTATTATTTACAGTACTATCTTGACATTTATGATTTAAATTAATATTTTTTTAAATTTAATTTTTAAAAATTAAAACTTTTTATGATTAAATGTAATATTTTAATTATTTATATTATTTTTTTATAAATTTATTTATACAAAAATATTGTTTATCACATTTCACTCTTAATGATGATGATGATGATGATAATGATGATGATGATGATGATAGTTTAATAAAAAATAATTTAAAAGATGACAACAATAATAATAAAAAGGTCATAGCTATTAATTTAAAAAATTAGTCATTAAAGTCTATATAAAGGTTATAAAAATAAAATATAGATATTTGATTTATTTATAATTAGTATGTATTTTTTATGTTAATAATTTAATATTTTTTATTTCACTTTTTTTAAAATTAATTAATCTTTATTATTATTATTTTTATGGCAAACTTACGATCATTGAATTGAAACAGTTAAGTAAATGAGAAATATTTAAGTAAATAGGAAACATTTTACTATTATAAAAATTAAATTTTAAATGCATTTACTATGGCTTTTCAATTAAATAATATTTAATTATAAAACTAAATTTTTATTTAAATAGTTTCTATTTGTTTGTATATATATAATATATCATATGAAATATTTTGATACACATCAAACACTCTTATTTCATCAAATATTTTCACTTACTTAAGCGCGTTCAAATCTTTTTTTGATTTGTTCTATTTTTTATTATTATTTTTTTAAACTATTAGTTACCGTTATCAATATTTATTTGTTTAAATATATGTAATTAATATTTATTTAATTATTAAATTTTTATAAAGTCCTTATTTAATATTTCTTAAACCTTTTAATATTTTATTTCATTATAATTATATATAGAATGCAATTATAAATAATATTTTAATTATCCATACTCTGTTATCATTAATTTTCAATATAATTATTTTTAAATTTTAATTAAATATCTAAATTTTTATACATATATTTTCTCTAAAAATAAATTATAAATATGATTATATTGAAAATTTAGCTATAAGTAAAGATAATTAAAAAAATTGAAGTTACAACAAAATTATGAATTTACCTTTTGAAAAATAGTATACATTTTTAATATTTATTATATTAATAGAAAATAATAATATTTTAAAATTTTAATTTTTGTGAAATATATTTATTTTATATTATAAATTTATGTAAAACGATAATCATTTTTATGAAAGAATTAGTTTATAAAAAATATATTAAACTAAAAAAAAACTTACACTTAACAAAAATGTAAAGATATAGCATTTTTAAAAAATAATATAATAAAATGTTATTTTTAATTAATAATATTATTATATATTTTTATTATTAAAATTAAAAGGTAGGAGTGGTGCCAATTGAGGGTAAGGAATGGTGTCAATTGAGGATAAGTTGAGAGAAGGGAGATTAAGGTGGTTTGGTCATGTGAAGCATAGACATACGGAGGCTCCAGTTAGATAAGTAGAGCACATTATATTAGATGATAGAAAGAAAAAAAGGGGTAAACCTAAATTGACTTGGAGGAGACTAGTATAATATGACCTAGAAGCATTACACATTTCGGAGGATTTAACCCAAAATCGTTTAGAGTAGAGAAAGCGAATTCATATAGCCGATTCCAAATTTTTAGGATAAACGCTTAGTTGAGTTGAGTTTATATAATTCAATTTATTATTAATAATTTAATATATTTTTTTATTATATTAATAACAAAAAATATTATATTTATATATTTTTAAAATAATATTATTTTTTATTAATCTAATATATTTTATGTAATTTATAAAAAATAAATATCAATTTATATAAATTATGAAATAAAATATTAAAATTTCATGAAACTTAAGTTATTTTTTGAATAAAATAATTTTATTACATTTTAGATGAAGTAATCATAAAAATTATAATTAATTACACTATAAATTAATTATAAATTTATTATTATAATAAATAAAAATTTATTTAAATTAAATAAATAAAAAATTAATTTAATAATAATAATTTATTTTTATTTTAAATATAATTAAAAATAAATTAAAAATAAAAATTATAAATTATTCATATATTGCGTAAATATTATGCTGATAATTATTACACGTATGCTCATCAAAAGTTGAACTTATAACAACAAAACTCAGCTGAACGGCGAGTGGTCCAAGGCAATAGAAAGGTGACAATCCACCATTTTATATTGTAAACCTCGTACTGGAAGAAAATTAGTGGAGCATGAACTGGAACTAGAAGCATTAATCACGCGTTTATACTTTATACCCTACCTTTCCCTTAATTAATTCCACTCCTTAATCATCTTCTTAACCTCCGGTCCCTCCGGTTACAACTTGCAAGCTACACCTAATTACATCGTACACCAATCACATTTTCCCATCTTTTTTAATTTAATGTATTTTTTAAACATTAATTTTTTTTGGAAATATATTATTAAATTATTATAAATTTTAATTTATTAATGGTGAAGTTTAATAAAATTAACTTTTTTTATTAACAGATAATATATATTATGAATTAATTTATTTTTAATTAAAAAAAGAGAGTAAATTATAATTTTATCAAATTTTTTTTAAACTAAAAGATGGACCCAAAAAAAGAAAAAGTTTAAACTAGACAAAGTGACTATGGAGGAAGAGGAGGAAGAGAACGAGAGAGAAAATTATAAACTAGTTGAATATTCAAATCAAATCAAGTTGAGCAATCAATAACGAATTAATTGAATTATTATATTTTAAAAATAATTAAATTAAAATAAATAAAAAATTAAATCGATTTGAATTATTCTATTTTAGTTTAGTTTAATTTGAACTTATTAATTTTGAGTTTTGATAAATTTTTGTAATTTAATCTTAATTTTTAAATTATTTAATATAATTTTAATATTAATTTAAATTTTATAATTATTAATTAATAAAATTAAATAATTTATATATATAAAATTATATATAATTCATAAATTTTTAATAAAAATTAATTTAAAAATTAAATTAAATTAAATTAAATTATTTTTCTCTAAAATTAAATTAAATTAAATTTAAATAATTAAAAATTTTAATTTTTAAAAATAAATTAAATAATTTTAAAAATTAAATTAAAGTATTAAATTTAAATAATTTAATTTTATTTATTCAGAATAATACTAGCCCACTCTTGTTGCTTAGATGCCTCCTTGGGCGTGACTTGACGTCTATCGTATGCCCTCTCTCACTCTGTCTCTGGTCTCTACTACTTCTCAGTGTCACAGTGTCAAAAAGTTGTCTCTGAGAGAAACGAAACTTCACAAGAAAACCAACCATTCACCTCCTGACTTCATCTCCATTGTAAGTCACTCGTTGCTTCTCATTTTGTAGCGCCTCGACGGCGCCTTCTCTCGCTACTAGCTTTCGTCAATTTATACTTAATCACTACTTAAATCTCTATTTATTATTATGCTAAAAAATAGATTACATTTAATTGAAATATTCTCTTCTGTAATGTCACAATCTTTTTTTCTTTTTTTTTTGAATTATTTTGTTGATGCATGTGAGTAAAATCTGATATCTCAAGTTTGAAGGTTTGGATTTCATTTATCTATTTTTGTTTTTTGATGTTTGAAGATTTTGTTTGTGAAAATGTACGGTTTGTTTGGGTAGTGAGAAAATGCTGGAAAATTTTGAGCAATTTGGGACCTGAGGAAGAAAAATATTCGAGTACTTTAAGCTTGTGTGGTCCGTTTGACCAATAATATTTAACAAACTCAATGCGAGTATCCGTTTCTATTTTTTTTATCCGATAACTTTATTTGCTATTTTTTTTTTCCTCCTCCGGAGTTTTTCTTTTTCTTTTTAGTATTGTTTATCTAGACAAGATTTTGAACTAGTATAGTCTGGCGTATCTTCGCCTGCATCAACACTTGTTGTTGAGGGCGATCATTGTGAATTTAGATATCTCTGCCTGCATCAATGTAATGTTTTTAATTCTGTACAATCATGTGCTGCAGAATGCCAAATAGTTTTGTGTATTTATGGTTAGATCTACGATGAAAATTTGTTTAACATATGTATGCTTATTGGCTATATAATGTAATCCACTGTAGTTAGTAATGATACCTTTTAAGAAAACTAATTGAGTTCATTGACACCCAAAAATAAATTTCTTGCAAATTTAAGTTTTGAATTGATTGTATTCGCAATTTGAGACGAATTTCTTAATCTCGTAGATATTAAATTGTTTTGTGATATTTGTTTCAGGGAGAAGCAGTGGAAAAGCATTTCTTGATTTTTAATGTCAAGACTGACTAGGGATTGATTACAATTTATGCCCGTGAAGTGAACACGTGGGAAGCTAGAAAGTTTTATATATTGCAATGATTACACATGAACAAGATCCTGATGTTCTTCAGTGGGGTCTCCAGTTGTTTGAAAGCAATCCTTATTCTAATTACATATATTGTGACACTGCTACACAAGATGGTGTTGATTTTTATGGTGAGCAGCTTTTCAAGGAAGACTATTACAATACAGACTGTTGCAACATAGAGCATGATGAGCTTATTGCACATGCTCTTCAAGAAGAACTATCACAACTTTCAGTTGTAGAAGCACCCAAGTCTCCACATGAAGAGGATGAACCTTTGCAAGTTTCTTCTTTCCAACTAGATTGGCACAATCAATCTATGGACAACTATGGTTCTGGTAGATGCCAAAATTAAGGATGCAAGTCTGAATATTTATTTGGTTCTGGGGATGGGGAGGTTCAATTGCTTCACTTCATTAGTCCATTTTGCTTATATTGTCTGTAATATGTAGGGCAGGAGGGTGATCTGGAAGTGGCAGATGATGTGGGACCTTCTAGTTCATGCTCTAGCCCTCAAGAAAGTTCTTATTCTGCAGAAGACTGGTCATATTCACTGGAGCTAGCAGAGGAGTATGCTTTTGATGGTGAAGTGGGAAAATGGTTGAATGAAATTGTCCCTATTCCCGTAAGTGCAGTGTCAAAGTCACTTTTGGTTTCTATCTCATAAATGATTCTCTTATTTTTGTAATGGGTTTGTACCTCTTTGATTCCAGTCAAAGCTATCATTCTGAGAAAAAGTAAAATAACCAATGTGCCTTAGGTTGGACCACATTTTCATTTTACATTTTGGAAAAGTGGGATTCTTGTTTTGGTATCTTATCTCATATGAAGTTCTTTCAACCTCTTGATCTGAGTTGATTTATGTTATGGGTGCTATATGCATGTTTGTTTTGTATGTAATACTTGGGGTTTATATTTTCCTGCGGTGGTCTCTCAACTTTTGAGCACCACTGTGTTGAGAGTTGATATTTGATCTGTGGTGTATCTTTAAGAGCCTGATCCCTTCTCAAAATTCTATTGTTCTCCATCTGAAACTTCTATGGAGTTAGTATCACTACCAATAAATGCCTTGATTACCTTAGAAACTGAAAATCAAATGCACACTTTGAGATGATATGTTCTTCCTGCGGGTTGGTAGATTTTTTATATCATAAATCTGGGTTATAATTTATAACTGAGTTTTTATGCTGCTTTTTGCAGCATATTCCTAGAATCAATGGAGAAATACCCTCAGTTGATGAAGCAACTTTAGATCATCAAAGGCTATTAGACAGGTAGCCTTTCTTTATTTTTGGATGCGTAATTTTGGGCATATGAATTCTCTCTTGTCAGTCTTCCTTACCAATTTTTAAGATCCTGTATCTTGCAATTGCAATGATGCAACAGCAAATTATTTCTGTAGATACTATATATTTGAATCTTAAGATTATTGATTTTCAGATCGTTGGTGAGCTATACAATAGGGATATCCTGCCCTTTCCCAATGGGAATTGCATGGTTATAAAAAATGCTTTTTTTCCACAGATTGCAGGTATATGATTTATTTGAGCGTAAAGTTCAAGGAGATGGTAATTGTCAGGTTAGCTCTTTCACCTGGAGCATGTTTATGGATTCAATATTTATGTAATGTCTGAAGGTGTAAATTACAGAACCATTGGTCCATAGAGTAGAAATATTGTTAGAAAAGATTTTTGATATCTGTGTATGCATTTCTCTCTGTCCATACATTCAGCATTTTAAAATATTTTTAGAATTGTTTCTTAAACCAATCTGTGTGTCCTGTTTAATGTTATGGTTACATTGTGATTCTGTTTCTATTCTTCTTCTCTCTGTGCCTCTCACCCTCTCCATATTGCCTATTTACCCAACACTTGCATATCATTCTTCCTGGAAACTAGCAATTTGGTTCTCTTTCATCCTATCCACATTAGAAGTAGCATTGCTTTTTAATTAATCAATTTGCTACTTATATAGTATCAGAAGTTTTCCTCATATTGTTCTTCCTCTCATTTGTCTAGGCATTTGTTATAGATCCAGCATTGTAACCATATTGGAAACAAGGGTGTGGTTAATGATTTTCTTCTCATAGGCTAAAGGTCTTGAGAGGCTGATCTGGCTCTAGACTTGTCCTTTAGCTATTTTGCTTGAAGTTGCTGTTCTATGATCTGTAACTCTGCACTTACACTTGATGGTATGGGACTTTTTCCATTGCACTGAACAATATCCCATTCTAGATGGCTGTCTTATAAAGATTATTATTATGAGTGAAGAGTTTCATAGCTAGTGTGCATATGTGTGTTGACTTATTGCATATCATTGAGCCAGATTGGCAGATTCTGTTGGAAATGAGTATAAAACCATACAGATAACCGAACAATTATCAGGTTTGGAACTGAGTTAAATTGCAGCTGTGCTATCTTTTGTGAGGCTGTTTGGCAATCTACCTTTTGGTTCTATGTGCGTGTGTATGTGGATGCTGTCAGTGCATATTAAAATATTGTAACTCTTACAAGACACTATTGAGGCCAAGCATTTTGTTCAATGAAAACATATGTTTTGCAAATAACTTTCCACTAATACTTTAATGATGTCTCCAGTTCCGCGCTTTGTCAGATCAATTTTATCTAACTCCTGATCACCATGAATTTGTGAGACAAGAAGTTGTAAACCAGGTTAGCCATTCTTTTTACCTCAAATTCAGTTGCTTGGTTCAGTAGAATTTTGCTGATGTAATTGTTGTGGACTTCTTATATTGTGATGAATTATCAGCTTAAGTCTTATCCTAAGACATATGAGGGTTATGTTCCCATGGCTTATGGCAACTATTTGGAGAAGATGTCCAGGTATCTCTCTGGATCTTTCTGTTGACTTGATCATTTTCTTTGGTAAAAGTTGACCTTGCTTTTGCTATAATGTGGATGAAAATAGGAGTGGTGAATGGGGTGATCATGTCACTTTGCAGGCTGCTGCGGATTCGGTATGCTTTATAGACCTATGCATTAGCAATTTTTTTTTTTCCATCTCATGATTTTCAAATTGTTAAATGGTTTTATCCTGTGAGTAGTTATTGTATAGGTACTCTTAACTCGTAGCTTGTCAGAATGCCAGTGGCTGAAAGTATTTGCTAGTGTTCTTTATTTTGCTACCATTTGCTAATCTAACGGACAGAAGTTTGAGTGGTAGGAAGCAGAACCTCAGACTCAGAGAACATGCACCATCTTGAATTCTTGAGGCATGAGCTAATTTAGCACATTCTCATTTTGCAATAATTATTAATTGGTGGAAGAAGAATATATTGCATACAAATAAAAGAAAGTTGTTGAGAGTTCTTGGGATCAATGTTTCTGATTATGTCTGCTTAAAATAAGCCCTTGGCACAATGCAATGTATCCACTCCTCACTTAAAGTGGTATTTAAGGAAGTCATTGCACCATGGGAGACTGTTTGGCAGGGAGCAGCTTACTTCCACTGTGTGAGTCACTGTTGCAGATAAAGAAATATCATGCAATGGAAGATTTAAGCAATAATGTTTAAAACTCAAAATTTGTCTAATCTCTCCTTATTAAGGGTTCGTTTGGCATTGCTGTTGGAACTGTTATTGAGAAAATCACTTTTTTAGATATACTACTTAGAGAGTATTAAATAATAATTTGAAATTAAATTTAATAAGTTTTAGTTATAAGAATACTAAAATAACAAAGCAGCTTTTTCCAAACTATTTTTTTCAACCGCATCTAAAATGGTGCTTTTATTCAAAAAAGCAGTTTTAACCCTCCAAATGCAATGCCAAACTGGCACTAAGTATGGTTAGCTACATAAAAACCAACTTTTACATTCTCTTAAAATATCATTTGAGGGTCAGAATTTCTTCCCCTTAAGTTAATTATATTATTTTGTGCGTATAATGGATGACTGGTAATCTAATAGTAAACATGCTCTCTCTCTCTCTCTCTCTCTCTCTCTCTCTCTCTCTCTCTCATTGTTTCATAAGTATAATGAGTTTGCTGAATAATATTTTCCGTAATCAAATTTTAGGATCTCTCAGGATTATCTGCTGCTAAGAATGCCATGAGAGGCTTAAATGCTTGATTGTGGACATCTCTCCTGCCTAATTTCGTTAGTTTTGTTGCAGTATGGTGTCAAAATAATTGTCATAACATCTTTCAAGGACACTTGCTGCATTGAAATCCTTCCAAATGTTCAACAATCAAAAAGAGGTACATTACTTGCTCTTCTTACTTTTTAATTTTAAATAACATTTATTTGGATGGAATTTCAGTAGTAAATATTTGTATTCTGTTGCAAGTAACATATTCTGAAGCAACTAAAATTTCAAACTTTCAAGGCAATCTGATAAAGCAAATTTTTTTTTTTTTCCTATAAATCAAAGTGGTGATATTTTGGGACTCCCAGAATTTATACAGACATAAGATTGTTTATCGTCATTACAATTTGTTAAATAATGAATGCATACTAATTTGGAAGTTGGTACCAACAACCATGGTTTTGCTTTACTTAACTTGTGGACTCTTTATGATATTTTCTTAATGTGGAATGATAAGAAGAAAATCACATTATATTGTTTGATGCACGTGCATATTGGTTATGCCCTTATCTACCTCCAAAGGAGCATTATTCCTGGACTTTTTAATAAGTCTGCAAACAGGCCAGCTTTGCTCATAGAGATTTGATTTGTATTAAAGTTCTGTTTTATCTCAAGCTGAAAATAGTAAAAAAAGAAAAGAAAAGAAAAGAAAAGGTACATTGGCATGTTACTCTAGTTTGGGGCTTCTTTTCCCCTTCTTTATTGATCATTGGGCTTGATTTTGTAGAAACATTTGTTTCTCGTGTCATTTTTTTACCTTTCAAGGTTGTCAGTTATACTGTACAAGTCCAATATCACCACTTTCATGTGTTTTATTGAGCATGTTGTTGATATTGCAGTAATTCTTTTAAGCTTCTGGGCAGAGGTGCACTATAACTCGATATTTGCACAAGGAGGTAACAATTTCTTCCACAATGGGCACAGATTGCATTGGTTCATCCATATGATTTATTTAGTGGTATAAAATATGAGATTTGTTGTTCTATTCTTAAACTGTTTTGGGTTGAACTGCACTGCAACTTGAATTTGATGAATTTTGACTTTCTAGGGCCAAATATGGGCTTATCGAATGTCTCATATTTTCAGTGCTTTTGTCAAAAGCCCTTGCTTGGATATTTGAAAATGAATGTCTTGAATGAAAATAAAGAGAGGAATATACTGGATTAAATTAGCTATAAAGCAAGCGAGGAGTTAAATGAGAAATGAAGGTTTTAACCGCAAATAGAGTGGTAACGGATAAAAATGGGTTAGAGTTCTTACTTTCTAGTGGGGGAAACTGTTGGATAATGAGAGATTATGTGCTGCCTAGGCTGCTAGGGGTGGTGAAAGTGTTTAGAAAGCAAAATATGAAAGAATTCCTTTGGAATGAAATCGAACAAAGCTTTAGGATGTCAGAATACTGAGAATTTCAGGAAGAGGGAAGGAAAGTTAATTAACAATAGAGAGTGACAACCGAGAAAATGAAAAAGTTTACAGGGAAAGAGTGGGAAGGAGGCAATATTGGCAAACTCTGGTAAATTTTGAATTCTTTCAGACAGTCCACAAAGAGTTCATTCTTTTATTTGTAGGGGCTTGCTCCTGAAATGGTATCTCTACCTACTTATTTGACCTCAGAAGCACTTCAAAATTGGGGAACTTGGAATACTACAGTATCTGAACTCTGAGGCACTCAATTCTTTACATGGTGTCTGTTGAGATTGTTTAAAACAGGATACTGTAAGATTGCTTTATAACAATATGTTTTAGAAGAAAGTAAAGCACTCAATTCTCTACTTATAAATAATTGTTTAGTTATAATGATAGCTACATCATTTCTATTAATGTGCACCACAGCCCTAGCACAACCACACTAATTTGCTATTTCTTAATATTTCCACATGGGATCTAAATTAATTTGAAATTCAGTTAACAAAATGAAATATGATAAAGAAAAAATACGGGATAAACTATACATTTTTGTTTTAAGAAAAATACAAAATACCATTTTACTGCTTTATGCTAATAAGTATGTATTGAAACATCCACAAAATCAAGAAGCAAAACTTTTCTACATAAAGAATACTGAAGAAGAGAGTCCCAAATCTCAAATCCCGGTAGGCTTTAGTTGAAGAACGATAGGATTAGGAACTGGTCAACCAAATATCCGGTAGTTGTATGAAGAGAAGCCTTTGCTAAATTAAGGTTTAATTTTCAATATTGTTGCATGCAAGTGTGCATGTAAGTGAGGAAAATTTTTACCTACACCCAACCAATAGAAAATTACGTACATGTATGTTTATGTGGGACAACCTTGGGTAAGAGAATGGGAAATAGGAAGAGTTGATATAAGTTAAGATTAATTTTTGTACAAGCAGAACAAGACCAGACTGATAACTCAATTGAAAATGAATTTGGAGAAGTCAATTTTGATGGATGAGATTTTGGTTGAAGAGTCACGTGCCACTTCGACTTTCCTGCCATGACTTTTACTAAAATGGCAATTGTTGATTGGTTGGGTGTATAAACCTGGGTGTAAGAATTACTTTGTGAGTCATTGGTTTTTCGGATTGAGCATTATGTAATTGTAGCTAGTTATGTTTGGTTGCTTTGAATATTTTTAATGTGATTTTCTTAACAGACTAAACAAGTTTTAAGTCATTGACTCGCTCTTAGTAACTAGTAACTAATGACAATTCATAGCATGCTATCATTGTAATCCAGATTGGCCTGCATATGAGACCGAGAAGAAGAAAAGGTGGCAAATGTTTTGAAAGAAGCATTTGGAATCACTAGATGAATGCCAATGACTGTTATGTATAGTTTGCTAAATTCTGCAGTATCAGCTTTTGGTAGCAGCAGCAACTTTCTCATGCCTATTTTCTGCCCTAGTTAACCGCAATTTTAAGAACTTCATATGAAGGGATTTAATCCTTTCGCATTGCTCTGCCTTCTTTGGCCATCTCCTCATTGATCAATCCCTAATCCACATTATTATTCTAGATCAAATATGCTGTGTCAAATATGAAACATTCCTTGCAACCGTTATACTGATTCACTATATTCTAGTTTGTTTCTTTCTGATTGTTCTTAAATTGTGCATGCAAGTTTTTGCAGTTGCATGCTTGCTGGAAGCATATTTATCTTTACTAAAGAAACTATTGATTACCAATGGGAAATTTCTTCAGAATTTTGGAATATATGATTGTGTTAGATGATAACAGTTGCATATTCCATCTCATGAACATGCTTCTCAGCATTCAACAATGTATCTTTACTATTTTTCAAGTGATAATAATTATTTTTCTGTTGTTTTGCCAATTATCTTGTGTATTTTACTAGTGTTTTTCCTTGCACCTTGCAAATTTATATATTAGGAAAAAAGACCAAATATGCCCATTTACTTTTAGTAGTAGGAGGTCAAATGAGCCCAAAATTAAATTTTGAGTATTATACTTTCTAATAAAGCCAAAGAAGTTCATATCTAATAAAATATTATTTTTTAATAATAAAATATTATTTTTTTCCTTATTTTAAATATTAAAAATTAATTATTATCTTCAATTAAAATAAAATTTTAAAAAAGAAATTGAAAAATATTGTGAGCAAAAATTGTTTAATATTAAAATTATTATTTTTAATATTTTATTATTTTAAAAAAAATATTTTATTATTAAAAAAATATTTTATTAAGTGTGGACTTATTTGATTTTGGACTTGTCTGATATTTGATTAAAAGTATCTGAGTTTATTTGATTTTTTTTCCTATATATTATATCTATATGAAGTTGGTCTTTAGAATAGGTTAGTAAGAGACTGATATATGTTGATCTCTTTAGCCATAGAAATATGGCAAATGGTACACTTTTTTTTTCTAATAGATATATATTAAATAAAATTTATTAGTCCTATTATTATCATTAATTAATATATAACTTTTAATGTTTAATATTTAACATAAAATTTACAAAAAATTAATGTTCATTTATATTTTTGAATTACAATTGCAAACAATTCTTAAATTTGGAACCAATAAATATAAACAATTAAAAATACAATCACATAATTAAGCAATTGTCCACAACTTTAATGATTTTATTTCTATCTTTTTTAAGTTATTACTATAAATTTGTGATCATATTACTAAGTCACTAATTAGTATAATTTTTTACTTGAACATCTACATACTCTTTATCTATATAAACAATATAAAACTAAGCCATAAAATAAAGCTAAATAATGAACTCTATTAAATTAAATATTTTTACTTTTATTTTTATATTTTTAATTAATTTTACATAAATCCCAATATAAATATTTGATTTACAAAACTTCTCATATGAAATTAAGTTTATATTAAATACACTAATATGATTATTCTATAATGGCAAAATCAGCTGCAAATCTTTATTGTAAATTTTTATTACGAGTGTGTTTAAAGAGTCTAAAAATAATAATATTTAATTCAATTCTGACGTCTAAAAAGTTTAAAATTAATAGAATTATAATTTTTAATTAAAATGAACTAATGTGAAAAATGACATAATTTTACAAAAATTTAATTTATTTCATGAATTTTTTTATTAAATATGTGAAACATTTAAGTTATATTTATTTATTTATTTATAAATAAAAATAAAATATAAAAATAAATACATTTATACATTTATTTTACTTATTAATTATTCTAAATAATAAAATTCAAATGAATTCTATATTTTTAAAAGTATTTTAAACATATAAATTTTTTTATAAATTTGTTTTAATTGAATTTAGTTAATAAAATTGAATTAAATTTTACAATAAGAACCATTCCAAACTAGACTCTTGGACGAATCACCAGTGCGGACTGTGTTGTTGTATAAATTTTTTTCTTTTTATGTTGGCGCACTTTTCCCATAACTTGTCTTAATCTAATTAATTACTTTGGCTTTCCTTTTATACACTCAGGATTAGTTGGTGTTAGAACTATTTTCACTCACTATCTTAATTATTTCATTTTTTTTAATAAATAATATATTTTTCATTTGGTTATGGAGGATTCATCACAAATATAAGCTTGGCTCATTATTATCAAGATAATAGTTTATTTCTTTATATTTACTGCATAATATATACAGTTATTGATAGACAAAAAAACGGGTTATTAACATTTCATTTGATGGTCAGAGATAAATTGAAAGTTAAGCAGTGATAATTTTAAAAATTTTCTCAAAAAAAATAATAATATATCTTATTTTACCCGTTGTATGATATGTGAAAGTATCGACTTAATTTCATAAAATTATTTGGTCTGAATGCTATCTTCTAATAGAATTTTTTTTAATTAAACCTGATTTATTATGGACCGACATTATATATGTATAATAAAATCTACTTATTAAATATATGAATACCATGTCTTTAGTTCACAGTAGACCAGATCTAAATAAGAATTTCACACCTATTAAATACATACATAAATTCTATATGTGTATATCTTTGATTCACAGTTAATTAAATTTAGGCAAAGTTTTCCACTTAGAATATTCCCCTCATACCCTTCAATACATGCGTATGCAGGCTTTGTAATTCTCCGTTATTTCCTTAATTAAAATGTGTTATAGCCGGCGATAAAGCCATGCATAGGCATACCCCCAAAAATATTTGCACCTCTTCCCCTCCATGCACAGTTATGCCTCTGTGGCTGGCGGAGATTGATCCAGCTCCGCCGAGGCTATCAGCACAGAAGTACACTGGCATTGCATAATGAAACGACTTAAGAAGTGTTGCATTGGCATTGCACTGAATTTTACAGCGTTAATTCAGTGATACTGGCGTTGTATACTTGGTCAGTTATGTGAGAGTGGAATAAAAAAAAAAATATCACCTGCAAAATCTGTTGTACCATTCCTGACTGTAAAAAGGAAAAGCTCTCGAGTTTATATTTTTGTTCTTATTCCTCTCCGCGTGGAAATCGAGGTTTGTTTGCAAAATTGCGACAGCAAAAGAAAAATGAATTAAAAGAAAATGGAAAAACCATTGAGTTGGCCATATCCAATTGCCATATGCAACCAAATATGGCAGCAAGTGTGGCTGAACCTTTTGAGACAACATCAAAGAAACTGAAACTTTATTACCAAAATTGGAGAATCTGTGTAATGATAACATGGATAAGAATGAAGTTTAAATTTTAAACGCTCTCTTTTGAAAGAATCAAGAAATGAAGTAGAAGTGAATTGTAAAGACTCACTCTACTCGAGACTTCACAGCCTGAAATAAAACACTTAGAAATTGAAGCTTATCTTCTGCATTCCACAGGCCAATTACATGCACTAAAATAGAAGGAAGAAAGAAAAATGATGCTATTGATCATATAAGATTATTATTATTTCTTTCATTTTAAGCTTTTACAATTCTAAAAGAGCACATGAAGCTGTTCGTTTTCTTACACTTGCACTTGCACCTCTCCCTCATGAACATTCACTGTCACCGATTGGAACATATCGTTGACAGGAAATTCCATATCAAAATTAGCAACCAGATCAAAGTCAAAGGATGGAAAAGCCAGTTCAGGCTTGGGAAACTCACAGTTCTTGAGCGATATCCCCTGGGCTTCAGGTACAGCAACACTTGACTCACAAGGGTACATAACTGTAGGACTTGAAAAATCCAAACAACCCAATGGAAGCTGACCAGAGGAGAAAGGGCTA
This sequence comes from Hevea brasiliensis, assembly GCF_030052815.1. NCBI lineage: Eukaryota > Viridiplantae > Streptophyta > Magnoliopsida > Malpighiales > Euphorbiaceae > Hevea > Hevea brasiliensis. The sequence continues at coordinate 3,125,665 of NC_079498.1, read as the reverse complement.
ATAAAGGTTGTGTTGGAAGCGGCAGCGGCAGCGGCAGGAGGAGGAGGAGGAGGAGGAATATTGGAAGAAGCACATATAGAACTGAAAACAGAAGCAATACCATTGCCTGTGGCTGCAATAATAGAAGGCTCAGCCATGCGTAGAAGCCACTCAATGGTCTCACCATCAGTCCTGTTACCAAGCTCACGAGTGAGCTGAAAGATCCTGGCAGCACAGATAGCCGGCAGTCGTATGCGGCGGTCTCGACCATTCACCTTGGAGTGACGGTCTTTTCTGGGCTTGGCATTGATGAGCTTGCTTTTTGAGGTAGTTGGAGTGTTTAGAGAAATGGGTTTTAGTCTTCTTGTTTCGGAGGGGCCAGGAAGAGTCATGACCTCTATCCTACCCATAAACTTTTAAGACATAGATTTAGACAAAACTTGTGTACATTATTTATACTAGTGGATTTGCAAGACTAGGGCTTTTAGGGTTCATAAAGAAGGTGGGCAATTTGAAGAGAGAGAGAGAAATTGAGCTGACAAAATTTGTTTGTCCAATCTGTGAATGTAATCTTCTGGTAGGTTTTGTACAAATGTTCAATGAAATCTTGAGGTGCTTTCTTTGTAACGCCAAAAGTGATGTAAGCCTTCTTGGGTTATTTATCTTCCATGCATTGACAACCATTGGATTGAAAGTTGGTGAATCTGTGATATTAATCCAATGGCTAATACACAAGGTAAACAGGCTTTAATTGATTTCTTAGGAAGGTGTTTGATGCTTTAGTTTCTTACTGAAAATAGATGATGAGAAATGGTAATGTGTGAGTTGTGTTGTTGAGGCTTACATTACCACATTTAAGACCTTACTTTGCTAAATGCACAAAATTGGTGTTTGCATAGGTGTCATATATGAACTTTTAGACTAATTTTTGCAGTCCGTACCTGAATTTTACTTCATGTTTCATTTATATCATTTAACTTCATTTTATTGCTAAAAAATTTTTGAAATTTTATTTTATTTCAAAAAAAGTTTCTCTAATCTGTAACGGTAGATTTTTATATTAAAAAAATTATTTTAAAATTATAGTGTGACGTCCATAAATACAGTTTCATCACTTTTTGTGAAAGGTAAATCCTCTTCTGCCTAAAAAGTTATTATTATAATGATATTGATATTTTTATGAAATAAAATTAAAATTTAAAAATTTTTTAATAATAAATTGAAGTTAATTGACGAAAGTAAAATAAGAGAGAAAATTCAAATACAGGCTATAAAAATTATCTAAATTTTTGCAATGTATTTAGCTTCTCACTTTATGAGGTATAAGTTACGTAGGAAAACCTCAATTTTGTCCCAATTAACTCACAATTTTTAAATAAATTTATTTTTTAAAAAAATTAAAATAATAATTTTTAATAAAAAATTTTTTTTATCAGAACTTTTACTTACTTAAATTTAAAAATTCCGAATTAATTAGGGCAAAAACTTTAAAATAATTTATTTAAACATAGACTAAAAATTCAATGAAAAAAATGAGCTTTCTTCCGATAAGTTATACACAAACCTTTCATATTTATATTTTAAAATATATAATTTTTTTTTCTTTATTTTGAATTATTAAATGTGATGAATACAATTTACTATAAACTCATCAGGTGCATTCTCACTTAAGTAACAAAATAAATTGAAAACAACCTGCTATATATATGTAAAAAAAAGATAAATTATTTTGTTAAAAAACAACTTATTATATATATATACTTGCATTGATACTGTAAGGCATTTAGTGGGTAAATTATATATATATTACTTCAATTTAAAAATGTATGACAGTAAAGTATTTAAATTTTAATTTATAATATACAACTTTCTTATTTTTAATTTGAGTAATATAAAATCACCTTATGAACTTCAGTAACTGATTTTCAGATTATTTATACTGACATGATATTTATTAAATTAAAAAAATATTATATTTTCATAAATTGATAATTTCAACTAATCAGGTTATGAGTTATTAAAATGTCAATATATGTAATTTTAATTGTTATATTGTGCGTAGATAAAAAAACATAATTAAAATTTTTTTTCTGATAAGTGTCAAATTAATGGAGAAAAAATATAATTTTTAATATGACAAATGTCTTATCGTCAAAAATAACCTAAAAATTGACCATTGAATATCATAGAGGGATTTTCTATTATTTAAATTAAAAATTAAAAAAAAATTGTATTATAAATTAAAAGTTACATATCCTATTATTACATATCGTAAATTGAAGTACTATCTATATAATTACATAGTGAATTATCAACTCAAATGTGTAATTTAGAAATGTATAACAGTAAAGTATTTAAATTTTAATTTGTAATATACAACTTCCTTATTTTTAATTTGAGTAATATAAAATCACCTTATGAACTTCAGTAGCTGATTTTCAGATTATTTATATGATATTTATTAAATTAAAAGAATATCATATTTTCATTAATTGATAGTTTCAAGTAATTAGATTATGGGTTACTAAAATGTCAATATATGTAATTTTAATTATTATGATTGTGGATAGATAAAGAACATAAATAAATTTTTTTTTCATGATAAGTGTCAAATTAATAGAGCAAAAATTTAATTATTAATATGACAAGTGTCTTATTAACAAAAATAACTTAAAAATTAATTATTAAATATCACAGAAGAATTTTCTATTATTTAAATTAAAAATTAAAAAATTTTATATTATAAATTAAAATTTAAATATCTTATTATTACATATAGTAAATTAAAGTACTATCTATATAATTAAACAGTGAATTATCGACTCAAATTTATGGTCTAAATATGTCTTTGGAACAATTATATCCTTCAAATTTTGTTTTGTTAAAAAAATCATCCATTCATCTAAATTTTATATTTAAATAATTATTTTTTAAAATTAAAAAAAAAATCTATTACATAAAAGTTAGAAAAGCATACTATTTTCAAATTAATTATTTTTTGTGTTTCATATTTAAATAATTAAATAATTATATATTTTAGTTATATAATTATTTACATTATATAATTGTCTAATTATATATTATTTAATTATTATTATTCTAACATTTTATATTTAAAAAATAAGTAATTACTTAAAATAAAATTTGAATTGAGAGATAATAAATAAATAAAATTTTGAGAACATAATTATTTTAAATTAACCATAAATTAAATGAAAGATATTTTGTTAACGAAACGAAACCTTAAAGATTAAATTGTTTCTCATAATAAATTCAAGCAGTCACCTGTGATTTTTCAAGATGAACTTGTAATTTACCCTATAATCTACTGGAGCTACTGGAGCATATCACTATATTATTCTCATGCATATTCTCTATCACCACAAGATTTCTAACTTATGCATTAGAGTGAAACCTCCAGCACTACGACGGGAGCCCTTTGAACTCTTCTTTAATTGCAGGTAACATTCAGCTTTGCTACATCAAATTCCAGAAACAGTCTGCAATCAAGAAAAAAGTGTTCTTATTTATAGGGCACGATTTTCTTCAGTTTAAGCCCTCCAAAAAATTGGGAAGGGAGTTAATAGCTTTCAGTTCTGAGAAAATAAATCCTAACATTCTGAGAATATCAATTCTTACAATTTTGTCAGACATCAAATGAACATTAAGGCTTTGAAATGCTTTAGGGGACTATTATAGCATTTACAAGCCTAGTCTAGCGGTAAATACACCTCACAACTTGGACAAGGTTCCAAGTTTGAGCCTCCCTCCCCCTCCTTTGTAAACAACACCCACCCACCATAAAAAATAATAATAAAAAAAAAGAGTAGCATCCATGCCATCTCTGTGCAATTTCCACCAATTCAGAAATGGAAGCTCGTCAAGGGATATGATCAGGTGGCCTTTTAACTTGGACATTCACTGTTCAGTTAGTATCTATTATATAAAGGATGACATGTTTCAGAAAAAATCTTCCCTCTCAGGGGCAGAGTCGAATAAAAGATACTCAGGAAAACTGAGTCTTCATAGATATCATCTCGAGCTTTGGACTTCACTGGAATTCAAGAACATCTCTCTATCTTGGTGATTGGAAACAGTAAATTCAGGCACCTCCTCAATATCCTCCGTTGGCTAATGGAATATGAAAAGAAAAAAAAAATTCAAATATCATACACGAAACAAGAGGTTTGCAAAAATGAATATAAAATGGTAATGTAAACATATGTAGGAAAAAGTCATACCTGCAATAATTGCACTAAACGCCATAGCAGAAAATCAATTATCATAACCAAGCAAAAAAGCTTCCCTGCCCAAGCACCACAGGAGAGATACCTAGAAATCAAATAGTTGTCAGCAAGACTGAGAATTCTTGATGAACTTCAATTGACTTCGAACCCTTATACATTGCATTCCAGCAGTTATAACTTCAAATTCACTATAAAAATTTTGGTGAGAGAACCATGCATGGCAGTAGTACAATTGCATTAAGCATCAAAGAATAACAGTACTTTTACGCATCATTGTGCTTCCAAGCAATTCTTAAGGATCTATATCATGAGTGATGACTAAATTTTATACTGGCCATCAATCCACCGCCACCCTCCTCCTTTATCCAGGCTTGAGACCAGCTATTTTTTGCTAACCACCAATTCCAGGAGATTAGATGGTTTAAATACTCTTTATGTTTAGATCACATAACCACCAAATACAAGCACTTCAAGTTCTTGTCATGCAAATAAATTTATAGAAAACAGTTCACCCAGTCGCCAAGATAAATCCATCTTAATGACTTGTACAAAATATGATTATCATCTAATAATAAATGATCTTATTGGTGCATACCGCGAGACTCGCTCTAAAAAATTTTGATTGGGGCATTTCAAAGCACGGTCATAGACAATCTCTGTTCTTTTGGCAACATCATGCCAATTGTAGAGTTTCTTCATCTGGCAGCAAACATTAAAACAAAAGGTTTGCAATTGCAAAAGTTGTAAAAATTTTCATAAAGATCTAAGTTATCATAAATAATGTACTTCACTTACACGCTCATGCATAATTTGTGGGTCAATTTTTGGAAGAAGAGAGATTGCCTTTTTAATTGCCTGTACCATATCACCAGGATCTGGTTCTGCAAGTACAATCATGTCATCTGGTAGGACCTACAAGGAGAAAAAGTTTGTATTTCCAGGAATTTAATCACTCCAACATGGTATTAGAAAAATATTCAAAGCTAATGAGATGCATAATCATATTAACCACATTGGAGAAGATGGCTCATGATACGTGCCTCTGGGACACCTCCGACGCGTGTACTGACTGTCAATAGTCCACAACTAGCAGCCTCTAATATTGCAATGCAGAATGCTTCTGTTAAAGAACTGTCAATAAGTGGCAAAAAAAGGGGGCAAAAAATTAAGGCAACCAAGAAAAAAAATAATATGAGAACAATTCAATGGAAATATGAAGGCATGCTAAAGCAATGGGATAAAGAAATATCTGCAGCGAAACTATTCAACCTGACTTAATAATGCATGAACCTACTGATTAATGCATGTGAATTTCAATTGCTCTCTCTATTTTCTTTTCTGGTATCATGCAGTTATTAAACAAATCATGCATTTGGAGAGTTCCTCTGTGTGTGTGTGTCCTCTTCCAATATCATGCAGTCCTAAAAAGTAACAAAGTATTTGGAGAGCTAAGTAGTGGGATCTGGTTAATTCCATGTCTTAAAAGCCAAGACATAGATTAGGACCATTATTATGTGCTATTATTAGGACTACATTAGATCAATACATGCCAAATTTTTTTTTTTCAGAATGAATTCAACTTTTCCAACTCCTTTAATAGATAGCTGAACAATTATAAACTTGAGCCAGGATGGATATTTCACAGAATCTCCACGCTTTGTGGTTCTATAAACTATTTGGAAGAACATTCACAAGCCAGCAAACTCTTCAAGGGGAGATGATAGATATTTTCATTAAAAGAATGAACCTCAACCCCCCAGTGTTTGTGCAACGTAGAAGCTCTGTTTAAGCTAGAAGTATGTAGTAAAACTGGTATCATTTACAATCTGTCTGAAATGAACTAAAGAGGGGTAGAGGACCAAATTTTCTTACCTTCTTTAAGGATAACAGCAATACACCCACTAGCTATTTTTATTTGCAACAAAGGCCCTACAAGCTATTGTTATAGTACTGTTTGTATTTGAAGTCAAGTCATACTGTCCATGACAAAGGAAGATTAACCTATAGTACACCAAACTATTTTTCTCTCCGACCAAGTGATCAACAGTTAAATCTAACTATCAGCTGATCAGAAATTGAAGAGACCTATCATATTGAAAACTTCACTTTCAAGTAAGTTGATCAAGTTACCAAATCAAATAGTATAAATTAAATTCAAAGTTGAGAAACTGTGGAACCTTTTATACCTGTTCAAGAATATGTGACCAGAAATCAGGACAGATCGCACACGTGCATGTGGCACAGCACCCAACATTTCAACTCGATCTTGAAGAGAATGTTTCTCCCTCATCTCTTCCAGCCGCACACGTTTAGGTCCATCTCCACCAACAATAAAACGAACCTGAATACAAGTTTCCCAATGAGTTGACAGGGAACCAAAATAACTAGAAAGATGGCACAATTCTGCTAAATACAGAGTTTCCATGTCACTATACTTTGTAAATGTATAGCTAATAAGAATAAAGAGTTTATCTCAATTGAAAGAAACACAGACTTCACAGAGGCAGTGCCTAGGTTCAGAACCAAGATACCATCCAGTTTATGTAGTGAAGCCTTGGTAGTTGGTAACCCATAGTTTACACATCAATTATAAAAAATGAAAATTGATGTTAAAAATATGAAATTTTATTAATGGACAATTACGTTGAGATTTCAGGAAATGGCTAAGCATTCTACATAGTGTGTCAAGAAGGTAAACTAAGTTTTGCTGATATAAATGAAACATCCAAAAGAGAATTATCCCTATGCTACAAATCTAATACAATAAAAAAGTGGAAGGGGAAAATAAGCCACTAAAAGAGTTTTCATCAAGAAACATCACTGAATTGAATAACATCCTATCAATCAAACCCAAAAAAAAAAACATCAACTCAACTCAACTTAACTAAGCCTTTATCCCAAGAATTTGAGGTCGGCTATATGGATTCTCTTTCTTCATTCTAAACAATTTTGGGTTAAATCCTCAGAAATGTGTAATGCTTCTAGGTCATGTTGTACTATTCTCCTCCAAGTCAGTTTAGGTCTACCCTTCTTTCCTTTCTATCCTCCAACCTAATGTGCTCTATTTAGGGGTCGCCACGGTTCAAGAACCGCCGGTTACGGTTCCTGAACCGCCGATTCAGGTTCAATGAAATTATGAACCTAAACCATACCGTCATGGGATGGTTTGGAAGATTGTTCCTAAACCGCCGGTTCCAGTTCGAGCCCTGGTTTAAAACGGTTTAAAGGACCGTTCGAAAAAAGACAATTCAAGACGGTTTGGAGGACAGTTTGGAAGCGGTTTAGAGACGGTTTAAGAGCGACTTAAATGAAAAAATTAGAGGAAAATTTTATTGATTTAAAATTTAAGTTATATTTGTAAAAATATTTTAATTTTTCTTAGAAATCTTTCAATCGAAATAAAATTAGAAAAAAAAGAATGAAAATAACTTATTTTTAAGAAAAATTTAATATGCAAAGACTTGAACTTATTAAAAACTAGAGATAAAATTATTATTATTTTTTTTAATTAGAAAAAGGTGCATGAACTTAATTTTGCTTATGTATCCCTTTAGGATTTAGAGGAATAAAAATTTTCAGTTATAAGTTGAGAGAAGAGAAATTGAAGTGATTTAGTCATGTGAAGTGTAGACATACGAAAACTCCAATTAGACAAGTAGAGCACATTGGGTTAGAGGATAGAAAAAAAAGAAGGGGTAGACCTAAACTGACTTGGAGGAGAGTAGTACAACATGACCTAGAAGCATTATACATTTCTGAGGATTTAACCCAAAATCATTTAGAGTGGAGCAAGAGAATCCATATAGCCAACCCCAATAAATTTTTGAGATAAAAGCTTAGTTAAGTTGAATTGAGTTGAGTATTTCTTGCCCTTTTTTTAAAAATTATATGATAATTGATAATTAAAAAAGTATAAAAGAAAAAAAATTAAAATAGAGGGTATTGAAAATTTTATTGAAGGTATAAAATAATAACAGAGTAATTGAGATAGTATTAAAAATTTTAGTAGGCATATAAAATAATAAAGTAGGGGAATTGAAAGAGTATTGAGAATTAAAAGGAGTGTAGAAAATAATTATTTAGAAAATTTGAGAGAAATTGAAAGAGTATTAAAAATTAAAGAGAGTATAGAGAATAATTGTGTAGAGAATTAATGATATATATATAAATGAATTAGGAGTGGAGTGAGGTATTTATTGAACTCTTTTGTATTTAAATCGCCAGTTTGATCCAGTTTCGAACTATCAGCTCAATCCGGTTCGAAATCGCCAGATCATGATTTATAAAAAATATGAACCTGAACCAAACCGTAGAAGGACGGTTTCGGTCCGGTTCAAAGCCGGTTCGGGTTTTGACCGGTTTCAATCCGGTTCAAAGCCGGTTCGTGTTTTAACCGGTTTCGGTCCGGTTTTGACAAAACCGGTTCCGGTTCGGTTCCGATTCGAAACCGGACCGTGGCCACCCCTAGCTCTACTTATCTAACTGGAGCCTCCGTATGTCTACGCTTCACATGACCAAACCACCTCAATCTCCCTTCTCTCAACTTATTCTCAGTTGGCACCACTCCTAACTTTTCTCTAATACTCTCATTACGGACTTTATCTAGTCTAGTATAACCATCCATCCACTTTAACATTCTCATTTTCGCAACTCTTATCTTAGACACATACGACTCCTTTAGTGCCCAACACTCACTACCATATAACATGGCCGGTCGTATGACTGTACGGTAAAATTTTCCTTTCAACTTATTGGGAATCTTGCGATCACATAAAACTCCGGTGGCACCTCTCCACTTCAACCATCCGGCTATAATCCTATGACTAACATCCTCCTCACATCCTCCATCTACTTGAAGGATTGAGCCGAGATATTTAAAGTGATTACTTTGGGGCAGTACCACTCCATCCAAACTAACTCCTTCCCTATCACCAGTTTGGCCTTCACTGAACTTGCAATGCATGTATTCTGTCTTCGTTCTACTTAACTTAACCCTTTAGCTCTAGAGTACTTCTCCAAAACTCTAGCTTTCTCTTTACTCCTCCTCGCGTCTCATCTATTAGAACTATATCATCTGCAAATATCATGCACCAAGGGATACTCCCTTTTATATGTTTCATCAATTCATCTAAAACTAATATAAAAAGGTAAGAATTTATAGCTGAACCTTGGTATAATCCAATTGAGATAGGAAAATCTCGTGTCCCCTCCCACTGTGCTCACAATAGTAGTTGCTCCTTCATACATATCTTTTAACACTTGTATGTACCTAATAGATACTCTCTTTTATTCTAACACTCTCTATAAGACATCTCCTGGAATACTATTATAAGCCTTCTCCAAATCGATAAAAATCATGTGTAGATCTTTCTTCACATCTCTATATTTCTCCATCAAGCTTCTAATGAGAAAGATCGCTTCCATAGTTGAACGACCGGGCATGAAGCCAAATTAATTGGGAGAGAGAAGTGTCATGACATAGTCAATGTTCCACAACTCTCTCCCACAACTTCATAGTATGGCTCATGAGTTTAATTCTCCTATAATTTGAGCAACTTTGTATGTCTCCCTTATTTTTAAAGATAGGTAATAAAAAAAACCTCAAATAATAAAAAAATTGAACTTTAACATTATTTTTAATTTCGAAAATGGAGTCTAATTGTGCGAGGCTTCCTATATTACAGGCTGGAAGGAGAGTCAGTGATGTAGGGCAGGTTAAGGAACCAGCCTATGGATGCTTTATGTTTGACAAATCTCAAGCAATTTATCGGTTTTAGTGTTCTTTTTAAGTAAGAAGGGACACTACACTTAAGAGTATGAATTAAAGCTTATTAAAGAGAGAAAGGAGAAATGCTGGTTGTTTTGAAACTACAAACAGTAACTGAATTGCAGTAGCAGCAGAAGAAAGAAGCAGTGGCAAACTGGAGGTATAGGGAAGGAAAAAGAAAAAGAACAAGAAGAGAGGAATATGAAGTAGGCACCAAGCCTTTCTAATCCTGAAGAAAAAAAACCACTTACATAGGTAAAGACAAACTCAATAACTAATCCTACTCCACTTGGAATTAGGACAACTAGAAGAACTAAAACATTACTAGATGGAAATAACATAATCAGTAATCATAATCATTTTGGGATTCCTCTCATTTTGGAAATAGGAATCCCAAACTAGGAAAAGCTCTAAAATAATTCTAAATAGGAATTAAATAATCATGAAACATCATGTACACTAACTATTAAGGACACTTAGACCAAATTTTGCCTTAAGTTTTCAAACAGGATAAATATCTTTCCCGAAATCTTGCCATGACAAGGCTACTGCATCAGTTTGATTGTAAACAGCCGTCCCCTTGTATTGGACAGGTTGTTTCTGTAGTTTGAATCCATGATCTCCAGGTCACTATGATGACCAGGCTATCTGCTCCCAGCCTCCTAGAAAATAAGTAATTATTTGAAAGACACCACCAAGAGGTCCTTCCTCTCATCCTTGCTAGTTCTACCAGAAGAGATGGGAATGACAAAAGCAACCTTGCTATTGCACACAAATGAGTAAATGATACATGAGAAAAAACTTCTTACAAATTCATGAGAAAAGAAAATGTAGGTGAAAATTGCACATCTCCCATGATTAGACCTGAATTTTCATGAGTTCTACATGAAAAAGCATTTTGGTTTAATCTAAGTGTACATCTTCCTCAGCTGATTCATAAAGCTTAGCTCCTAAGGAATGGAAATTATCAACCATTCTTTACACATTTACCCTCAGACATCAAGTTAACCTAACAGGACAAACATCAATATTTGCATTGGAACAACACAAATGCAAAACTACATAAGATTACAAAGTAAAATTAGTAGTGAGAGTATATCCTTCACAAGAACTATTCATACTTTCTTTTTGGAGTGTGGTGTTGATATGATGGGAGATAATAGTAATTTTGTTGATATATCATTGTGTAGATGGGCATATTCCGCACAGTTGCCCAATATATGCTGGTTTTCAATATTACTAATTGTTTATAAAGAAGCAAAACCATCCTGCCAATAAACCAAGAAAGTTAACCCAAACGCCATGTTGGCGTGAAAGCACAATTAGAAGTCCAAATGATAACATGGTCAGAACAACTTACATTTGGAAACAGATGGCAAACTTCTGGAATGACTTCAACGAGTAAGTCAGCACCCTTCCGATAAACCAATCTACTTATGACAACAATGACAATTTCATTACCACGAGGTCTCTCAGGACCAGGTTTGAACATGGCAGTGTCTACAGCATTTGGTATCACAAAGACCTTTTCTGGAGGTACACCTGATCGTAGCACCGTGTTTTCCTTGCTTGTATGAGAAACACAGATGGCCTGGCTAACATCTGCTAAAGTAAACTGCAATACTTTGTTCATGTGGATGCTTCCAACATCAGCAAAACCATAGAGTGAATGATCAGTAAAAACAACTTTGTATCCCATTGTACGTGCATGCATCAAAGCTTCATGACAAAGAGTTGAGAAAGCTTGATGACCATGCACCAAAGATATTTTTTCACGAATAAGAATAGTCCTTATAATTGGAAGTGTCCCATAAAAGGTTGGTAATGTGTTTTGCATAAGAAATGGTCTCCATGGTACATAGTAAACTTTCAGGCCACCAGTCATGTATCTGACCCCAGAGCGATTACCATAAGCATGAGTCATAACCACCACCTGAAAATTCTTGTATTAATTAGTTTATGCAATCAATAATATCTAAAACCAACTAGGAAATCAATTTTGATACTGATTTCAGGCAGACACGAGGCTCAAAATACAATACATTGGAAGAGAAATGATAAAAAATACCAGAAAAGAAAAGTTATATAAAGGAATTAAGACAGAAATAAAAGTAAAAATTTTAATGATATTCTACTTTTTTTTTCCTTTAGGGGGGTGTGTTGGGAAGCCAAAAAGAGAGCAAGGAAAGATGAGAGGAACCTTTTTAAAAAAGAAATTAATCTGTATTTTACTAAACAAAAGGATAAATATTCAAAAATAATTTATCTCCAACTGATTTCCCCTTTATTTCATTTCCCAACCAAAAATAAGGATATCCAAAATCTTCTCCCTTTTTCCCTGCATTCTACTAATGACTAAATAGCACAGCAAGCTAGAAGGAAAAGTTGCCAAATCTACAAACTGATTGACAACCTCTGACCTTGTGACCAAGCTTTAGTAGACATTGTGATAGGTAATAGATGTGGCTTTCCACGCCACCAAAGTTAGGATAGAAAAAATCTGAAACCATCAAGATTCGGTGCTTCTGATATGCCATTAGTCAATCAATCACCTGCAGTAAAAAAAATAGTCGTCAATAAGGACAGGATGTATCCATGGGGTAAGAACATGAAACACATGGACAAACTCGAGCACCTTACAAATTAAAGGAACACACTAATAAGCAATAACAGCATATACAAATAGTAATAATAGGCTCTAAAATTGTCAAAATCTTTGTCACACTGCAATTCAATCGTCTACATATATATGTAACCAGAAAGCACCCCTACCTTAAATTCTTCAACACATAAGCATGTAAATGATGAAACAAAGAGTTCTTGTCACTCGTTGCCAACACAGAATCAAGAAGTTTTTTTGATCTTCTTGATGACTTGGTGTCATGGCAATCATGGCTACATTTACCTCTTCATGGCTTAGGACAGATAACACAAAAGAATATCAGTACTTCCAACTGAAAGAAACCAATTGAATTTATGATACAAGTTCTACCAACTTACGTTGTGAACCAATATCAGCATGCAGACACATGCGCAAATGGGATCAGAATTTAATCAAATCACGTGGGAACTTAAGAGGTATCCGCTCACCACAAAATAGCCAAAAGCAGTAGAAAACATTCGTTTAAAGCACAGGGTTCAGGGGATGGAAAGAGAAAAAGAGAGAATGGCAATAGATGAGGGACACAACTTGGTGTATTTGGCATTGTAGGTACAGCTTCGACTGAGAAAAGCACTACCCAAAATGTTTAGATTAAAAGCAATTAAAGTTTTATTTTAAGACTTCTTTTCTTGCATGTTTTTTTTGGACATAATAGCTCAAAAACAACTCAAAGGTAGTTTCCAATTGCTTATGGGAAGCAGTTTCAAAAGCCCAAACCAGTTTAACAACGAAGAATTTGTATGTGAAATTAAAATAAGTAAAACCTATAGTTGAAAACATGGCATTCCTTTGGCTTTCTATACATAATGGAAATTTTTTAGATATGGAAAATATTATGAAGGATGATAAATAGCATCTCCCGTCAAGCTTTTAAAAAGTTGGTCTGAAGGCATTCAAACCAGATTTGGTAATTTATTTGCAGACCAATGCTCTAAACAAACATTATGAACTCCAGTCTAGAGAGACATCACCCACATCTCTTTTTTCTTATTCTATAAAAATCAATCCAAACCAATTTAAATGCGAGAAAGATAATTAAAGAATAATTCAACAAAATTTTCTTATGGCCAACTAAAATTTTGGCAGGAATCCTACAGAATATGAAGAAGATACACAATTCTCTGGATCTATAAATAAATGCCTTGTAAATAAGAATGAGTGAATCAACATAATCCCGTCCATCACTTGATGACAATACTATCGCAAATGCATCCTCTCTATTCTATCACACATTTTGGAGCTCTGCCTGCTAGGAAAGCTACTTTTTCCCTCTACTTCTATAATCGGTTTCCTCACACCAGCCAACAAGAAGTGACTTCATGATGCCCATTTCACCCAGGAGCAGGCAGAATATAGGAAATAAATTATTTCCCCCATTCCATATTAAAAGCAACAACCAAATTATGGATGAGAACATGATCACCAATCAGCCAAAATACTATCCAAGATTTTCTTTCCTCTATGTTAAATATTAGGAAAGTGGTAGACAAATTACATATTAATTCATTTCAATTAGGCTTATACAAGTGATCAGATTACTTTACACATCAAAATGATTAGTCAATTTAATGTTACAACTTAATCACTTATATTTATTATCTACCCTTTCATCCCCACGATGTGAAACTTAGATTCCGACACTCCCTTCTCACAATGTGTAACTTAGATTCCAACACAACCTTATGAGCAGCCAAAATCCACCGGCTCGAGTTTTAATACCATTTTAAATTTTAGAAAATATTAGATAAATTACATATTATTATTTTAATTCAGACTTATATAAGTGATCAAGTTACTTTACACATCAAAATAACTAGTCAATTCAATATTATAACCCAATCACTTATATTTACCATGAGATTTAGATGGATTCCGAACACTCAAGCAGTGGAGAGTCAATAATAACAACAAAAAATAGAGTTCTACCAATAATAATAAAGGAAGTGTCCAGATAGAAACAGTTCATTAATATCAAATAATATTATACAAACTGTTTTATCCCAATAATGTAGGGTGCTTGCCTCTCGCACTATCTTCATCTTGGCCCCGGTAATAATTTAAAACAATTAATTAAGGAAACGAATCCTAAAAGATTTCTGAGCTTGTGCAATGAATTTTATTTCCCTACATGAAATTCTTATAATCAGTATAATATCAGTCCCGAACAAAAGATAGGGCCATAAAAACTTTATATCAGTACATAACAACCCACTGTTCCAAACTCCAGGTAGATATGTAGATTGCAACAGCTTTAGCCTTCAGAAGATTGCAAAAGAGCCCAGAAAACACAATCATGTGATAGGACCATAAACTCAACGAATTACAGGTTTGCTGTTATAGGCCTCTCTTGCTTCAAGCACATCTGGGCAGTAACGCTCCACAAGAACTTCAACCTGTTCAGCAAATGACTTATTCCCGTGCTCACCAAGGTGTTTGACCATTTGGTTCCATCTCTTTCGGCACACATCACCAGATCTATGCTCCAGAAGATTATCCCAGTCCACATCTTCCATGCAGCAAGCGTCCAAGTCATAGAGCGCAATCACAAGTTGGTAGTCATCTACATCAAGCCATTCACCTTCAGCTACCATAGGTGAAGTTAATTGGTGATACCATTTCATGCAGCACATAGGAGTAGTTCTGGTCCCCAGCTTGTCACTGATAGCTGTCCAACAGATATTATCTCTCAACATACCATGTTTGGATGATCTCGTTTCCTCACGAGCTTTCATACGCAAATCCATGTTCACTAAATCAAATAAAGTCTGGTACTCCTCTTGGGACCATCGTCCCCTTTTCCTATTAGCAACTTTTATTCTACGCCATGTATCCTTGACATGAATCCTATGTTTGCCAAGTGCTTCAGCCAAAGTTTTCCAATCTGATCCATATTTCTCATGAAACTTAAGCACAAGTTCACACTCTTCTGCAGTCCAAGAACGTTTTTTATCCCTTTCAAACAAGATATGGGCACGATAATAGACACTAACAAAAGGCCTCCAAGGTAAGGCTGCCCCTATTTCCTTCCAACAATTTTTAAGTTCAGGGTACTTTTTACAGTTGAGAACCATCTTCAGGCCTTCTTCACCCAATCCATGAGCACTAATGTAGTTCAAAACGGCTTCTTTAACCATCTCATCTTCCTCACGTGAGAATCGCTTCCCCTGCACCAATTTCTCTTTCTGAACAGTCTCCCCACTTGGACCATCAGATAAAGGGAAAACCTCCACCTGTTCAGAAAAACTTACTCTCTTAGATGTCCCTTTTGGTGTAGACCTTTCTGATGGATTAGTAGCCTCAACACCTTTGCTGATTCTCAGTTCTCTTTCACTACCCTTTCCCTCTAAACCATTTTCAACTGACTTGACCTTCTTCTTCTTGACTTTCTTAACATTATGGCCTTCTATTTTTCCACCTCCTGCCTTATTTTCAATTGAATATTCATTACCTTCATTTTCTCCCATTTGATTGTTTTGGTTACCTAATTTCCCATCCATTCTTTCCCGAGATGCAGCTTCCAAATAAACATTATGCTTTTTCTTTTTCTTACTCTCCTTCCTTGAAGGTTCAACATTTTTCATGATATTTCCATCCAATTCACTTTCATTTCCAACATCTTTTCGATCACTTTCATCAATCATTACCCCAGTATCCCTAACATCCTTCTCCCTCTTCCGCTTTTTTCTCTTCTTTTCATCTTTTCTTCCATCCTCTGCATAAAGAGCATGAGCATCTAGGTTTTCATCTTCAGCTGAATCAATGTTACCGCCATTTTCCTCAATTGCATTACTTTCATTACCAGGTGTCTCAGCCATGACTTTTGGTGACTTAGCCTCCAAATCAACATTATGATGCTGCTGCTGCTGCTTTTTCTTCCTCTCCTTCCTTGGAGACTCAACATAATCCGTGATAATTTCATCCAAGTGATCACTTCCATTTTCATTTTTATCTTTGCTCTTTTTCTTCTTGTGCTTATTTTTCCTATCTTTTAGTACTCCAGACTCATAATTGCTCTCCAGATCTATTTTGGCATCCTTTTGCAGGCTCATCTTCTCCCCTACTCCAGTAAAGGCCTCCTTCAAATCCTCTTTACTTTCACTAACTTCCCCACCAGTATCACCTGCCTTATTTGGCTTCCTAACTGTCTGAGATACTACATAAGATTCAGCATTAATCTGCTCTAACTTCCTTTTCTTCTTCTTCTTCCTATTCTTCTCTATCTCATGATTACTTAGATCTATGTCACCCCCTAGGCTAACATCCTCAGTTTCAGTAGCACTTAGCTCAAAATCATAACCATTAGCCTTGTGCCTCTTAGTGTTCTTTTCCTCATGCTCATTACTCAAAGTCAAACCTTCCCCTATACTCACAGCTGATGAATTTGCACAGGGAGTCATATCCTTGGAGGAATGGACTTCATTTTTCTTTTTGTCTCCCTCACGCCCTTTCCTCCCAACAGTTTTAGTGCCCATGTTGATAAGTATTTCCCGTGAACCTTTCGACTGGTTATTGCAAATCCCCAACACAAATCTGCAAACAATACAGATACAAAGGGATAAGTCAGATAACCAGTCATTTCATAAAAGCCACAGCCTTAAATTTCCAATTTTACAACCCCATTAGCTTAAAATGAGCTACAAGACCAATTTGCATATGGGGTTTCATCACGCACCATCCAAAGCATTTCCAAAACCAGCACATGCAGTGGCTCAATACACATTCTAAATGGGCAATCTAAAGGCGTAAGCTCATCTAAAAGTCAAAAGCGCTCCTTCAATTTTCCACAATTCTACCTAGTGCGCACCAAATTAAAAACAAAAAAAAAAATCACCGCCTCCGATCAACCCTGAATCCTAAAACCCTAAATAACTATATATCTAAATCCACGATACACCCAGAACCTCTAAAACCTCTAAAGTGAACTAACACGATTTTGCGCATCGGCTACGAGATAACCACAAAAACAAAATAAACAAAGTCAGAAACAATCTTCTGAATGCTAAAGGACACAGATCAAAAAAAGCCCACTTAAGGTAAAATGGGTTAAAGCACATGCATGACTTTGAATCTCATCAAAAACCAAAGGCCCCATCGATACATTTTCTTTTAGAAAACAGAGTATAGATCTTACAGAACGAAACAAAAAGCTAAAAGAGACTGGAATTCGGTCTTACCTCGTTATAGAAACAGACTTCGAATTAATCACTGAAAATTCACCAGGGCACGCATTCAATTTTCCAGAGAGCTAGCATTTGCGTGTATAAAGAGGAGGCAGAATATTGACGCTACCATCAGGTTTTCGTTATTTAACGAGGACGGCAACGGCTCTGTCAGTACCCGAGTCCAAACCCGAGTTGGTCTGAAATTCAATTTCGATGACATGGCTTTTTCAGTGGTTGGATGATACATTAATTAAAAAATTAAAATTAAATTATGAAAATATTGAATAATAAAATAATTTTTCAAATTGCTTTTTAATAACATTTTAAAGAATAAAAAAGAATGCCCACTGTAAATAATTTTTTCTTTTTCCTATTTAAATTTTGTTTATTTTATAAAAAAATAATTTATATATAAAAAATATTTTCATAAAAAAATATAAAAATATTTTTTATTATAATATCAAATTAGTAATATATATTTATATATTTTCATATTTTAATAAAACTATTAAAGTTTAGAATATAAAAATAATATTTTTTTAAGTTATTTAAAAAAAAGACTTAATTTGATAAATATTTTACATTAACTTATTTTTATGGGTATTTTAATCATTAAAAAATATAAAAAAATATTTTTTTAAAAATATTTATAAAAATGGAAAAATACAATCACTGGTTACTACAAAATTACTTAAATAAAAAAAAACTACAAAATTACTATTACAAAAGTTTACTCAAATGGACTAACATGAAAATATATAATTAAAATATAATATTTTATAATATAAATTTATTAAAAATTATAAAATATATAAATTAATTAATATATATTTCATTTACATGTATATAATTGACTTAAAACTTGTTTATATTCAGTCTCAATTCAACTTCTTTTAAAATCAAATATTCTCTATATTTGTTTTATAATTTATAAAAAATTAAATTTTATAAGTTTGTAATTGTTGTTTTTAATAATATTTTTTCTAATAATTAGATAATAAATTTTAAAAAATAAATCTTATCACTACACCCAATTCATCACAAATTTAATTTTGAATATATACACACTAAACGAAGTTGATTTAAAGTTTGCCCCAATTCAAAGCTCAATTATAGCATCAACTTAGGTTAAAAATTATTAACAAAACTCATTTTAATCTAAATTATTATAAAATTATAAAAATTTTGAGTCTAATAATTTAGATTTCATTTTTTTTATAATTTAATGATTAAATTTTTTTATAATATATTAAATGAATTGATTAATTTTGTCCTCTATATTTTTTTCTTTTAAAAAAACTTTAAAATTAAAAATTATAATTAATAGTATCATAGCGACATTAGCTTATTTTTTAATTTTTTATATTTTGAAAATTTTAAAGGAGATGAAGTTGATATATTTTTATTATTATTTATGATGTTAAAACTCATAATTAATTTTTATTAAATTTTTTTTTTAATCTTTAAAAAAAAAAATTCAAGCACTAATCGAGTGAGCGCACCCACAAACGTATTCTGGAACTCTCAACGGTTCTACGAACTCTAAAGAATCTTCTGGAAGCCAATCTGTCTCAATAAAACTAAACCCTAATGCCCTCTGTTAGGGTTTAGAACTTGCCTACTCTCCTAATCCGCACGCTCACCATCAACGAGCTTAAACCACAGAAACCCTACTTTCTGTGCGTGATTCTGGAAATGGCAACTTCTAATGCTGTCTCCTCAGCTTCCATTCTTTGCTCTCCCAAACAGGTACTGCTGGGTTGGTGTGATTTGAGTTTCCTGAATGTTTGCCTGGAAAATTGGAGAAAATTTTGATAGTTGTTGGTTGGGTTTTCTTTTCTGGTGATAATCGGAGAATTTTATCACTTAAACGAAGAAAACTAAGGGGAAAATGTAAAGGGTCTTATGGGTTTTCACTTCTGTTTTGATGTGTTTGTAATTATATGGCCATTAACTTGCAGGGGAGCTTGAGGAGGAGAGTGAATCACCAGCAGAATCAAAGGCTGAATTGTGGGCAATCAGTCAGAAGATTTACAGTGCGAGCTAATGCCAAAGATATTGCCTTTGACCAGAACTCGAGGACTGCACTTCAGTCTGGCATTGATAAGCTTGCAGATGCTGTTGGGCTTACTCTTGGTCCTAGAGGTAACTTCTTTGCCTAGTATCACGACTGGAATTGTCTTGCTTAGAGCTCAAATTGTCCTAAGAGATGTAGAAACGTCTGGACTTGGACACACTAATGAAATTATATGATAAGTTAAAATTTTTGGTTTTTTTGAACTGCAATTATTAAGTAGAACGCAAATTACGATATATAAATTTGAGGTAAAATGGCAGATAAAGAGCAAATTCGTTTATAGGAGTAGCATGTTTGTTTTCAACGAAAATGCAGATTTGAAAATGTTTTCATTGAGAACCTTTCAAGGTGTGCAATTTAGTTGAGCAAATGTCATTTTGCAAATTGCAAGTTAATCCTGCTTGATTGTTGTTTTGCCACATCTTAGGAGACTGGCTGGTTGAAATTTGTTGCATGTAGTTGTTGATAGTTATCAATTTTATTTTATTTTATTTTGCTTTTTTTTTTCTTGCAGGGAGAAATGTTGTCTTGGATGAGTTTGGAAGTCCAAAAGTAGTCAATGATGGAGTAACAATTGCTCGAGCTATTGATTTACCTGATCCCATGGAGAATGCTGGTGCAGCTCTGATAAGGGAGGTAAGACCTTTTTTTAACAGAATCCTTCCCCTAACTCACTTCATAGTTTACTCATTTCCATATCATTTATTGTCATCTTTTCTGATAATGAATTTATATGCTGTATGAGTTTGGAATTATTACACTGATCTGTGTTGGATTTGTGGGATGAAGGTTGCAAGTAAAACTAATGACTCTGCTGGTGATGGAACAACAACTGCATCAGTCCTTGCACGGGAAATAATCAAACTAGGGCTTTTAAGTGTCACCTCCGGTGCCAACCCAGTCTCAATAAAAAGGGGGATTGATAAAACTGTACAGGGCCTGATAGAAGAGCTAGAAAAAAAGGCTAGGCCTGTTAAAGGTCGTGATGACATCAAAGGTACTTCTCGTGCTCTCTTCCAATTACATCCGAAACACCTATTATTTTTCACTTCATTGCTTTATAATTTGAATTGGATTATGCCTTCAGCTGTCGCATCCATTTCTGCTGGAAATGATGAGCTTATTGGGACAATGGTTGCTGATGCAATTGACAAGGTTGGGCCTGATGGTGTTTTGTCAATTGAGTCATCATCCTCATTTGAGACAACAGTTGAAGTTGAGGAAGGAATGGAGGTGTGTTTATTCTCCCTCCCTCCACCTTTCTCCCTCTTTGGTCCATGATAATTCTTGTTATTGGTGTCTAAAAAATTATACTTGTTTCTTGTGGATTGCAGATGGACAGAGGTTATATTTCCCCTCAATTTGTAACAAATCCTGAAAAGCTAATTTGTGAATTTGAGAATGCAAGAGTGTTGATTACGGATCAAAAGATATCGGCAATCAAAGACATAATTCCCCTGCTAGAGAAGACCACTCAATTGAGAGCACCTTTGCTTATAATTGCTGAGGATGTCACTGGGGAGGCTTTGGCTACCCTTGTTGTAAACAAGCTGCGGGGTATCCTTAATGTTGCTGCCATCAAAGCTCCTGGATTTGGTGAGCGGAGAAAAGCTATGCTTCAAGACATTGCCATTCTAACAGGTATGTTTTGCTGCACTCAATGTTAAGGATGTTGCTATCAAAGCCCTTGAGTTTAGTGCTACGTTTTGTCAAATGCATTTCGAGCATCTAAATTTTGCTAGAAGTAGGCAGTACAAGAATGGTTTGCATATGGCATTTGGAAAGTGTTATAAAGACATTAATTGTTCATTATCTATTTCCTTTTAGGTGCATTATTAATGAATTACTTATATATTTATGTTATTGGTTGTTGCTGATCTTCAATTGGGTTTTCCTAAATTTTAGGAGCTGAGTTCCAAGCCAGTGATCTGGGTTTGCTTATTGAGAACACGTCAGTTGAGCAGCTTGGTTTGGCCAGGAAAGTGACCATAACCAAGGACTCCACCACCATCATTGCAGATGTTGCATCTAAGGATGAGTTACAAGCTAGAATTGCACAGTTGAAAAAGGAGTTGTCTGAGACAGATTCTGTTTATGACTCACAGAAGCTAGCTGAGAGAATTGCGAAATTGTCTGGTGGTGTTGCTGTTATCAAAGTGGGGGCTGCAACAGAGACTGAGCTTGAAGACCGTAAACTCCGAATTGAGGATGCCAAGAATGCAACATTTGCTGCAATAGAGGAGGGTATTGTGCCTGGTGGTGGTACTGCATTGGTTCATCTCTCAAATCATGTTCCTGCAATTAAGGACAAGATTGAAGATGCAGAGGAGCGTTTAGGTGCTGATATTGTGCAGAAGGTAATGGTTGATTATTTTTAGATGCATGTCTGATAGTGAAATTATGTTTATAACATTCTTAAGGAAATCTAGTTGCGACAGACATGGTAGGCCAAAACTGAGAGCTCATGGATGCTGCTCTTACAGGATTAGGAGCGGGGGTATACATAGTTTGTCTGTACTGACTTGATGTGTTTGCATGTAGGCACTGGTAGCACCAGCATCATTAATAGCTCAAAATGCTGGAATTGAAGGTGAGGTGGTTGTGGAGAAGATAAAGGTTAGCGAATGGGAGATTGGTTATAATGCCATGACAGACAAGTATGAGAACTTGGTGGAGGCTGGAGTTATTGACCCAGCTAAGGTGACAAGATGTGCTCTGCAGAATGCAGCATCAGTTGCTGGGATGGTCCTGACCACTCAGGCAATTGTGGTGGAAAAGCCTAAGCCTAAGTCACCAGCACCTGCTGCTCCTCAAGGTCTAACAGTGTGATCACAGGAAATTTTAGCACTAGTTAGGATTTTCAAGTTGATGTCTGAGTGTTTTGTGTTGGTGAGTGACGATTAACAACGCCGGATCTCCATGCCCCTTTTTGGACAGATTGATATGTTATTGATAAATTGCATTAATGTCCCATCTTTGAAGTGTGCAGGGATTCATAATGTTGTTTTCTTTTCTGATGTACTATTGTTTCACTCTTTGGGAAAATATGAATTGGAAATTACAACGATGCAGAATTCAGAACTAAATCTTCAACTGGCAAGCATTTTTAATCTTTGAACTCTCTTTGGTTGAATTCTCTAGCATTTTATAGCTCCCAACAGCCTGATACCGTGAGTATTTGAAGAAAGATTTGATTTCTCTGTAGTGTTGTGGATTCTTATACTTCATTCAGCTTTGAGCTAAATAATAATAAGCTTGTTATCATTACAAGAGGTTAGAGTTGGTTAATTTTTTTCTCTGAAGACAAAGTCTCATTGATAGAAGGGGTTTAATACCCGAACCACACAAGATCCACGGCCCATTAATTCAAAAAGGTCTGGGCTAACTTTTGGATGAAGAAGATTAGTCCAACACACAGTTTACGATTGCCCCTTCTCAACCCGCCAATTGGAGGGACAACAATGGCCTCTGGCATTGAAGTAAGACTCAAAGCTTCCTAAAAATCTAAAA
This sequence comes from Hevea brasiliensis, assembly GCF_030052815.1. NCBI lineage: Eukaryota > Viridiplantae > Streptophyta > Magnoliopsida > Malpighiales > Euphorbiaceae > Hevea > Hevea brasiliensis. The sequence continues at coordinate 3,102,261 of NC_079498.1, read as the reverse complement.
ATCTAAACTTAGACGCACAGCCTCAAAGAGCAACTCAGAAACATTATCCTTATGAGTTACGGCAAGGGTCGAAGACCAGAGCTTCCATTGGTTTTTTGTCTTCAAGTGTCAAGAACTTGCAAATCAAAGCTGCATGAAAGGACTCCAAAAATAGTCTCTCACATAATATTATTTTGCACCCTCTCGTAGAGCCAGCAGCCACAACCTCTCCAAACTCAGAGAAACACCATAGCAAGTCACCTAAATCAAGTACTCTCTCCAGTTAACAAGCAAGCCTATATGCAACATCATATATATACTCTCTTCACTTTTGGGTTGGATATATATATATATATATATATATATATATATATATCCAACCCAAAAGTGAAGAGAGTAAATCTATGTCAAGTAAGGATGTCCTCTCCTACCTGAAAGGAATAGGGGAAAGCCATCAGAGGCCATGGGAGAAGCTCCTAACAGCAAAAAAGCACAATGAAACTAAAAAAGGAGAGAGAGAGAGAGAGAGAGAGAGAGTACTTCCATTTTGGTCAATTCAAACATGAACATTAGTTAAACACTTTATCATATTAATGCATCGTAGTAGTTTATTTTAAAATTAAAAATTTATAAATAAAATATATATTAGTAATATATTATAAAAGTTTATTTCTTTAAAATGCATTACGCATACTACAATGCATTTATTGATTAAATTGATAATTGGAAAATTGCTACTTCCAAGTCAGTGATGCAAGGAGACATATGTAGAAAGACTTGGGCCTAATACAATTTGAGAGTTTTCAATAGTTTTTCTAGGTTGGCCCATCATGATAAACGAATGGTGTTAGCAAAGGTCCAAAGCAAAAAAATTGCCACGTAAAAATAAAACTAAAATTAAATAGATAAAACTAAATTAACAAAAGCACAAAGTATATATATTTTTTTATGTTTCACAGTATCCCATCAAGACTAATCATGTTCGGGTCGAGTCGGTTCACTAAGGGCTCTCTTGATGGGTATTTTCTTTATTCGCGAACATAAAACACTCGACTTCGTTTAAGGGATAAAAGTGTTATACCACTCAAATTAAACACTTATAGAGAACACAAAGTATATAGCAAATTAAAAATTAATATATTTTGAGAATAGATAACATTTAAAAAAAAAAAACATTAAAAGCAAAATCGTAATCTAGGAAGATGTTCATAAAGCTATGAAAAGTTAGGGGGAAAAAAAAGATGAATTATGAATGGAGGTGTAGAAGGACAAGCATTGAAAATGTTGAAAGGGTGAAGTGGGGGAGTGACCTCCCCATTGAAAATGTGAATTATTTGAGTGCCCATTCCATTATATGAATGACAAGTGAGTAATGATACCCCTTTTTATTTATTTTCATTTGTAGATAAAGGTGGAATACTAACAATTTTGATTCCATATTAATAGTTGAGTTTTTCCTAGAGAAATATTTTTGTAATTAATTGGAAGTAAAACAACATGAAAAGTTTCCTCTAAATCTTTAATGTATGAATTTTTATTTGATAAAATTAATATACATATAATAATTTTATTATAATTATTAATTATGATGAGACTTATATATATGAAACTCATCACAATTAACGGTAGGGCTGAACAGAATTCGGTTCAAACTAAAAAATCGAACTGAACCGAGTCAATTCGGTTCAATCGGTTCGATTTTAAAATTCAATCAGTTCGGTTCGGTTTTAAATTATAAAAATTTCTGTTATTTCGGTTCGATTCGGTTTTGAAGAGAAAAAATTGATTAAATCGAACCGAACCGAATAGTGATTTATATAGTCAAATTAAACTAAATCGAACTAAATCGATTTTTGAATTGATTTATTTTTTATGAAAATTTTATGAATTATATTTAATTTTATATATATTAATTGTTTAATTTCATTGATTAATGGTTATTAGGTTCAAACCAAAGTTAAAATTAAACCAAATAACTTGAAAATCAAGTCTAAATTAAAAAATCAATAAAAAATCAAATCGATCGGTTTAAACCGAACTGAACCGAACTGAAATAGAGCGGGTCGGTTCGATTCAATTTTTCACCCATTTCGGTTCGGTTCGGTTTCTAAAATTTACGGTTCGGTTCGGTTCGATTTAAACTGAATGCTCACCCCTAATTAACGGTTATAATAAAACTGATGTAAATATATTATTTTCATTATATAATTTTTATTAATGAACCATATGAAATTTTGAGGCCAATGGGGACAATGCTATATGTGCTAGGATTGGAACCTAATTAAAAAACTAATTCTGAAATTTGAGAGGGCCTAAAGAAAAGATTACAATTAAATAGGTTGAAAAAGAAAGAGATTTTATATATATTTTTGGGTGGTGGTAGCTCTTGATCATAATAATATGCTACTTCAAGCATCTTTCCTTATAATCACTCAATGTGTAGTGACAATATATTGCTCTATATACATACATAGTTGCTTTTTCTACATTTTTTAAAGAATAATATGGTAATATATGGAAAGTATGAAGCTTAATTATTGTATTTTTTTATATATATAATTCTAATCATGTATGAAATTCAATAAATTTATTCTAATAAAATTGAATGATAAAAAAAAAAATTGTATCATCAACCCCAATTAATTCTTAATTTAGAATTTAGGACTTAGTTTTTGTTTTGTGTTGTGTTGACATAAGTCAATTAGGCACTAAAGTCATAGGCAATTGACATGCCCATCTTGCTACGGTATCCTATGTGACATTTCCCGTCAATTGAGGGTAGTCCATATTGTGGTGGGGTAGGAAAAATCTTAATATGTACAGAGAAGCTTCCGAATCAATTTAAATCTAAATTAATTAATAATTAATTTAAAAGATTAATAAAATTTATTTTATATTTTGTTAAAGAGGATTCAAAGTACTCACGTATGGATGATGAGTTTATTGATTTAAATGTGAGATTATAAATATAATTATAAAAAAGACTAAATAAATTTTTGAGCTAAATAAATTTAAAATTAAGTTTTAGGCAAAATAAATCGTTATACTTTATAATCAATGTGAAATAAGTTTTTACTTAATAAAATATTATTTTTTTAATAATAAAAAATTATTTTCCCATTTTAAATATTAAATTATTTATTATTTTTAATTAAAGTAAAATTTATAGAAATTAAACAACATGTTGAAAAATATTATTTAATATTAAAATTATTATTTTAATATTTTATTATTAAAAACAGAGAAAATAATATTTTATTATGAGAAAAATAATACTTTATTACGTGAGTACTTATTTAGCCTTAATTAGAAAATATATAAACTTATTTAGTCCAAAACATAGTTTTAAATTTATTTGACTCTCAATTAAAAATACAACGACTTATTTGATCTTTTTTAAAATATAATTCAATACAACGACTTATTTGATCTTTTTTAAAATATAATTCAATGTGAAATTAAAAAAGGGAATGAAATTTTTTTTCAAATTATAATTCAATGTGAAATTAAGAAAAAGAATGAATGATATGAGGCTTGAAAATCTTGAGAGAATGGTTTGTGAAAGCTCATAAAGGTCATGGATGATGGTCCCCTTATTGATTCAATGTTTCTTTATCAGTATGTTCATTTTTCTTTTTTATGAGGACAAAGCATGTTTTCTGGGGTATTATGGTGTAGCGACTTTGACGTTAGTTAGCTTAGCTGCATTAAAGACCCAAATGAAGGGTGAAAGTGACCTAACATATTTCTCTTTCTAGAAGGTTATATATTATCCAAGTTTTGTGTTAAGCCCTGAAAAAAAGTTTCAGATTGATTTAGAGCTCGTTTGGCATTGATATTAATATTAAAATTGTTATCGATAAAATTATTTTTTAAAATATATTAATTAAATAATATTAAAAAATAATTAAAAATTAAATTTAATTAATTTCAATTATAAAAATAATAAAATTATTTTTTTAAATTATATTTTTTAATAGTATTTAAAAGTATGCTTTTATTTAAAAAAATAATTTTAACTTTCAAAATTAATACCAAACAAGCTATTAATATTATTTTTGAAGTTGGTATAGAAAAAAAAAAGGTTAAAGAACATTAAAACTTAATTTAAAAAAATAAATTTGATATGTTTTAACTTAAAAATAATAAAATAATTTTTTAAAATTGTTTTTTTAATAACATATAAAATAATAATTTTTAAAAAAATATATTTTTTGATATTTAAAACCCATTTCTAAACAGACACTTTATCATAAAAAAAAGTTTCATAAACACTTCAATTTGAAATAAATTATATATAAGAAAAAGAATTAAACTGAATTCATACATAATCAGATTACTTTTATTTTCATTTATATTTTTTTAAATAAATATTTTTTAAGTTAAAATAATTAAATTATTTTACTTATTTATGCTGTCAAATATAAAAACTAAAAGAAAAAAAAAAGAAAATTAATTAAATTAAATTCTTATAAATTTATAGTTTCCAAACATGTAGTAGTTTTTTAGATGAAAATTTTTCAATTGAGTTCTTACAAATTTTCAAAAATGTTGGTAAATTTTGAGGGGAAGAAAAATTTATCATTAATGAAAATTAAGTTCAAGCAATCAATAATTAAGAAAACATTAAAATTAATAATTTATAAATTATATTGCATTCAACATGAAAAGTAATTATTTCCATTAATTCAATTTAAACAGTACTCCAATACGATCATCTTATTTTAGATTCAATAATGACACAATCGTAATAACCATAGACTACATAATAAACTAAGTAATTACTTCCCTTTTTTACTATATATATATATAATATTTGAATATATAGATTAATCTTTGAATATATTTAAACAGTTAAATAAATATGCTTAAATTTAAGATCTTTTCACTTCATATAATTAAAAAAAAAAATTTGATTAAAATATTCTCTGAATGACTCTAATATGATTATATTGACAAAGTGATAAATTTGACATAAATTAAAATTAATGATTATAATGAAATTTGACATAAAATTAAAATAAATGATTATAATGAATGTTTTAATTAAAATATTCAATTTTATTAAAATACTCATAAATTTTCAGGGTAAGAAAGGAAAAAATGTAGTGGAGGGTGGAGCACGGCCTCCATCTCCGCCGCTAACCAAAATAAAAAAAGTAATAATTTTTTTTTGTCTTTTCCTTCCATGATAAGAAGGATGATTATAAAATGATCACTACCAATTGGAATTTCTTGCTTTTCTTGAAAAGAATATATAGAAAGAAATAGAGAAGAAAGCCGCAAATGAAGTAATGATTCCTGGTTTTTTATGCTTTCCCAACCGTCCATGTAAAGTAAAGCAAAATCATGAGATAAATTTCAATAATTATTTTTAAATTTATATAATTATAATATTATAATTATTTAATTTTAAAATATAGTATAAAATTTTTTTAATTTTTAATTTATATATAATAAATTTTATTTAATTTTTAATAACTAATTTTTAATTAGAAATTGATATAAATAGTTTTAATGTGATATTTAATTAATATTTTTTTCTCATTTCTTTAAGTAAAGTATAAAATTATTCTCTTTATATAAAAGATATTAAATGAATTAATTCACACATGACTTGAGAGGAGAAAAAAATACTGATTAAGTGTCACATTAAAACTATTCAGTTCAGTGTTTAACTAGAAAATCGGTGATTAAATGTTAAAGAAATTTTACTGTATAAAATTTAAAGATTTAATGAATTTTACGTTATATTTTTAAGTTGAAGTGTTTATGGTGTTACAATTATATAAGTTCAGGGATGATTATTAAAATTTATCCTAAAATCTTGCGGGGCTTATCCTATATATTTTTAGAAATTTTTATTAAAATTTTATTTTTTATAAAGTAAATTTTTATAAATTAACTATTTTAAAAATTTTACTATAATGGAAATCGTCCATTATATATTTTTTTATTATTTTACTCTTAAAAGGGGCATAAGGTCCATTACAATGACATGTTTACTAATCTTAGAATTATTCTTTTATTCTTAATACCATTCTCAACATATCTACTAGCCCTTCTTCTTTTTGACATGTTTACTATGACATTGGGTGATTTTCCTTGAATCTATAACTCACCAATAAGGTATGTTTGGATAGTGACAATTGAGAAGTGAAAAGAGGAACTAAGGATATTTGGTGTCTTTTTAAGTTTTATTTATAATAATAATAATAATAATAATAATAATAATAATTATTATTATTATTATTATTATTATGACAATCATAAAAAAATTATTCAACAAATTTGTTTTATTATTATCATTATAATTATTACTAATTCAATGTAAATTTTATTATTATTTTTATATACATGAATAAAACTTAATTAATTTACCCTCTCTTTTAAATATATATTGCAAAGAATAATTCTGTAGCTTCATTTCTTTTGAAAATTTATTGGCTTCACTTGGAAAAAAAATATTTGCAAGAAAATAATTCAATCCAATAATTATATTATTTTTCATGATTTCTATTTTTCTAAATTAAAAAGAATTGATTCTTCGTCTATTATGCTTTTAAACATAATAATTAATAAAAAATATAGTTAGGAATTTATTCTCCTTCCTTCTTTATGATTTAAAGAAATTAAAAGAAATAATGTGTTGAAAATAATGATTTCTTTCTTTTTTTTATTTGTTTTCTTAATGGTGTTTTTTCCTCCATTAAAATAAATTTAATTTATAAATAAAAGGGATAAAATTAAAAAAATTATATTTATAATAATTTATTTCTCCTTTTTATCCTTTTTCCTTAATGGTGTTTTTCTGTCCAAAATCATTTTAATTTATAAGTAAACAAGAGATAAAATAAATAATGTGTACCTATGCATAGAGAGCTCATTATAGTTAATTTTGAAATAATTAAAATTTAGAAGAAAAATTAATTCTAAAATTGTAATATTTTAAAAAATGAATTAAGGAAAAAAATTAAAATTATAATATTTAAATACTTAAATATATAAAATAAATTATTATTTTTAATAAAAAACAATAATGTATTATTATCGAGCAAATTATAAAATTCATAACGACAAGAAAATATTTTCGTCCTCATGCACAATATCAAATCAAAATAAAGGTAGGAAAAAATTAATTAACTGCAGCGTTGAAAACATTTTCCATTCCTACAAAAAGAGAAATTATATAATATATTGGTAATTTTATATGAAATAATAAATAAATAAAAATTATATGAATAAGTATATGCGAGTCTCATAATATTCAAGTTTTTTAATATGTCCAAGATAATAATTTTTTATTAAATAATAATTATCTATTATGTTTAAATATTATTTTTTAATTAATTTATTATTTCATGTATTAATCTTATATAAAATAGTAAGATATTATAAAATTACAGTAAGTTATTTAATTTAACCCTTAATTTTAATTTAACTTATTTTTTTATTTTTTATCTAAATTAATTTAAAATTTTCAATTTAAGTTTAATTTAGCTTAAAAATTAAATTTTTTAAGTTAAATTTCTTAATTTTTTAATTTGAATAAAAATTTAAAATGCATAATATTTTAATTTTGAGACTGAATTTCTTTTTTTTTATTTAAATTTAAAAATAAAAAAGCTTATTGTCTTAAGTTTTTTATTAAATTATTTAAATTAAAAATTTTAAATTAAATTAATTAAAAATTAAAAATAATTAAATTAAACTTTTTCTATATAAACACACACATAAATTAATAATAAAAATAAAAATTACTTTTAAAATTATAATAATTTTAATAAAATTTTTATTTTCATATAACTCACAATCTATAATCAAATGTGAGATCTCAATGACCAACTTTGAGCCAATCACTCCGACCAAAAGCTACCTTTGGCTCCAAAGCCATGTCCAATGGCTTTTACCCTTTTACTTTTCAAATTTGAGGAAAACCGTTTGGGTGTAGCGGATTCCATTTCCATACTCCGCAGGATTCACGTTTACACGTGGGATGTTCATCGTTCGTGCTGGTTATCCACATGCACATGGTTCTAAAACCTTCCTTTATATATATATATATATATATATATATATATATATATTTGTGCCCTTATTTCCACCTCTAATTACGTTTCTTGCCATCGATGCCCCATATCTAGATTATTTGGCATATTTATTTACCTTTTTAATTCTATATTTGAATTTGAAAATTCAAATTATATGATTTTTTTGTCTCATTAATTAATTTTAAAAATACATAATTATTATAATTCAACAATTAAACAATCACAATGTAATACTAAAGATCAAGTGTTAAAATTTCTTTTCCTTTTATTATTTTATTATATAATATATATTGCAATTTGATGTAGCGAATTAAAAAGAAATTAATAGAAAAGTTTATAATCATGATCAATTTATATTTTTTTTAATTAATAATATTTATTCATTTTAATAAAAAAATATATTTAGAAAAGTTTTAAGTATACTTTGGGTCTTTGACTCTATGCATTAACAATGACATATTTCAATTAATTGCAAATAAATCAACTAAGTTGACTCCAAATATCAAGTGGTTATTAACTATTGATGTTTACTTTTCTTACATTAACAAATTCATGAATTCATAATGAGAAATGACAATGGAGTGAGTAAGGGGCAGAGATCGCTTTTCTTATTCCTATCTCACAAGAATTTAGAGTTAGAACGAAGACTTTTTGATTGAAAAGTGGAGTATGATTAGAAAAAATTAATCAAATTTAGAACGAGTCAAATGGGGTTCGAGAATTTTTATCATCCTTGATTCATAGTGATAAATCTCAATGTGATATGAAATATGTTACGAATTAATTAATTAATAGGAAATATAAATTTTGAATTTATTTATATTAAAAATAGTAAAATTTAATTTTAAATAATTTATTTATTGTGTAATTTTTTTTTCTTAAAAATAGACTCTTTTTTTTTTAATAAATCAAACAGTTAAAAGAACTAATAATCATCACCTATGGCTTAAAAATGATCGGGTAAAGTTGTCAACTTCAAAAGCCTGAAAATGAGCATGGGAAGTTTTCCCAGAGCTTGAACGATTCAAATTCTTTTGACAAATTCAAACGCCTTTTGTTGACATATATATATTTGCTTGTATATGTGGGGGAGGGGAAGTTTGAAATTGAGTCTCTCATATTAGGTACGATAGCTAAGTACATTTCATTATTATTATTTTTGAATTTTTTTATGAAAAATCACTTAATATTTTTACCTTTTAATTGCATTTCACAAAAAATTAAAGCATGTGGCATTAACTAACTATAAAGATTAAATAGTTACATTTTTATAAAACTTCAAAGAATATCACATATATAATTGTCATTATGCTATGTCCACTGTTGTCCTTTTATTAATATTATTACCATTGACGCAAAAAAATAATTTTACTGTAGATCTTTATTTCAAATTAGCTTTTGATATGAAATGATAAATTAATAATTAAATTAATTATAAAAAAATCACTAGTTATTTGTTTTTTTTGGAAATCTACTATTAAATAGTTATTATTTCAGGGTACCCATTTTTGTAAATGTATTTATATTCTATTGATTTGCCATTCTATGTACATTATCCTATATAGAATGGAATATCAGGGATAATATGGAAAGGGGGAAAGAAATAAAACATATTTGTTTTATATTCATTTAACATCATTTAACTCTTATTTCGTTCTATTGATCCTTAACCTTGAATTGGAATCACTAATTCCAATCTAAAATTGCTTACTGGTCACCCTACGTGATGTTGAAGGAAATGTTTACTAATTCTAACTATTACTATTCTTGGTGAGCGATATGTAAATTTTACTATCATCTTTCAAAGAGATTAATGGTATATCCTAATTCTAAATTGGAGAATCTCTTTTCAACTCAACTCAACTCAACTAAGTTTTTATTTTAAAAATTTAAGATCGGCTATATGGATTCGCTTTCTCCACTCTAAACGATTTTGGGTTAAATCCTCTGAAATGTATAATACTTCTAGGTTATGTTGTACTACTCTCTTTCAAGTTAATTTAGGTCTACCTCTTTTTTTTTTTCTATTCTCTAACCTAACGTGCTCTACTTGTCTAACTAGAACCTCCATATGTCTACGCTTCACATGACCAAACCACCTCAATCTCCCTTCTCTCAACTTATCCTCAATTGGCACCACTCCTACCTTTTCTCTAATACTCTCATTACGGACTTTATCTAGTATAGTATGGCCACTCATCCACCTTAACATTATCATCTCTGCAACTCTTATCTTAGACGCATATGACTCATTCAGTGCCCAATACTCACTACCATATAACATAGCCGGTCGTATAGCTGTACGGTAAAATTTTTCTTTCAACTTATTAGGAATCTTGCGATCACATAATACTCCCGTGGCACGTATTCACTTCAACCATCCGGCTTTAATCCTATAACTAACATCCTCTTCACATCCCCCATCTACTTAAAGGACTGATCCGAGATATTTAAAGTGATTACTTTGGGACAGTACCACTTCATTCAAACTAACTCATTCTCTATCACCAGTTTGGCATTCACTGAACTTGCAATGCATGTATTATGTCTTCGTTCTACTTAACTTAAAGCCCTTTGACTCTAGAGTACTTCTCCAAAGTTCTAGCTTTCTATTGACTCCTTCTCGTGTATCATCTATCAGAACAATATCATCCGCAACATCATGCACCAATGAATACTCTCTTGCATATGTTTTGTCAATTCATCTAAAACTAATATAAAAATGTAAGGGATTATAGCTGATCATTGGTATAATCCAATTGAGATCGAAAAATCTCTCGTGTCCCCTCCCACTGTGCACACAATAGTACTTGCTCCTTCATACATATATTTCAATATTTGTATGTACCTAATAGATACCCTCTTTTATTCTAACACACTCCATAAGACTTTTCACTTAAACTTTTTATAATCAAATTCATATATTTATTAGATGCTGATTGTAAGAATACCCTCATAATCAACAAAATAAAATGCAAACTCATTTACCAATAGCTTTATATATATATAATGATTTGATCTTTGAGATTTGAGCAAATATGATAATAACTTCTTACATTCCAATGGATGAATAGTAAATGTCAATCTTTTTCACCCACCAACACGAAAAAAAATAAAATCCCCTAACTAATACTAATAAATAAATAAATAAAAATATCTTAATTATTTTATATAAATATTGCATATAGAAATTAAAAATAAATATATTTTTAAGTAAAAATTGATGAAGGAAAATGAATTAATCAAATATTTTAATTTTGATTTAGCTAAATTTAATCTAACCACTAATTTGATTAAATTTAATTAATTTTTTTCCTTTAAAATTAAATATATTTAATTTTATTAAATTTTAAATAAAATTGAATCCATAATCAACATTTGCCCCCAAAAAAAATAAAAAAAAAACCCACTTCTCTTCAACCATACTTCAAGCACATGACTAATAAGTTGCAACCCTATTTCTATATAATATTAAAAATAAATAAAATTCAACAATTTCTCAACAAATTAATCATCAAATTTTAATATCATAAATTATCTTATATTTGTTCCCCATTTGACCACTATAAAACGACACACATATTTTTCATTATTTTTTTAATTGAGAAATTTGATAACTGAATTTTACTATATATTACATTTAATCCATAAATTTTAAAAAATTAATTATTTAATTCCTGAGTTTTACACTATATTATATTTTAGTCCATAAATTTTGAGAAATGAATTATTTACTCCCTTTGATTTTAATATATAAAACAATTTAGTTTATGTAATTTTAATGTTTATAATATTTTCATCAATTCACAAAAAAACTAAATTATTTTATATATTAAAATTATAGAGACTAAAATATAATATAGTATAAAATTTAGAGATTAAATAATTAAATTTTAAAAATTTAATGACTAAAGTATAATATAGTATCAAATATAAAGATTAAATAATTAATTTTTTAAAATTCTAAGATTGAAATATAATATAGGGCAAAATACAAAGACCGAATTTTAAATTTTCCTTTTAAATTTGATGTCATACAAAAAAAAAATTATTATGGACATAATGTGATATTTTTAAATAAAAATTATTTATTTACTTAAAAAAAATCTCATCCCACCCTTTCAAATTAATTATTAAATTATTGAATTATTGAAATGGTCTCATCCCTCCCTCTACTCAAAGTTAAGATATATTTGTTATTTGTTAACTTCTTTAAATATTTTTCAATACCCACAAAATAAAAATTTCAATTAACTAAATTAATTAGCTATATATTTGACTTTTTTTTCCCCTTGAAATTACCTCATAATTATATTATAATGGAGCATATAGCACGGAAAAGAATGACATACAATTAAATTATTGAAAATAAATAAAATATAATCTAAAATTTTAAGAAATACAAAATTTAATTCAGAATTAAAAAAAATACTTTTATAAAAAAAGAAAAAATTCATTGAATAAAACTCATCTAATAGATTTTAGTTATATTTGAGTTGAAGAAAAATAAGGTAAGAAGGAAAATTATGTAAGAAAATAAATATATTTTCTCTCTTCTCTTGTTTGGGAATAAAAAAAAATTGAAAATGATAGAAAATAAAGGTAAATAATAATAATAATAAATAGATGTTAATATTTATTTTTTTATATTTTAAAGAGAAAGTGGATAAAAAATAAATAAAATTATTTTTTTAAATTTTATATTCATTTATTTTTATTTCAAATAAAAAGGATAAAATTGATATCTTATTATTTAAAAAAATTACTTTTTCTTCTTATTTTTCTCTTTAATATTTAAATAAAGAAAGAAATATAATTCTTATAACACTTTTATTTTCTTTTAATATTTTCCCTCATTTAATTTTTTTTTTCTCTAAGAAAGTTTTCAAATAGGCTTAAGTTCACATTCTCCAATACACTTATTAAAAAATTTAAATTTTGAAGAATTTTTATTACAAATATTATTATAATATTATTCAAATTTAAAATTAAAGTGTAATTTAATTTAAGATATTATTGATTACATTATTACATAATAATAAATTATAAAATGAAATTATTAATTTTAAAATTAAAAAATTATTATGATAAAATTGAGAATTTTTTGTAATTAATTAATTATTTGATTTTATTTATTTATTTATTTTTACAATGAGAAAACACAATAAAAACGCTGACATTTATCGGCAGGGGTCATTTTCAGTGTCCTTCACTTTCTTAATGGTAATAAACATAAAACGACAATTGCTGTTTGTTGCGGAGTCTCCACTGCAACTATTTACCCCTACTGTAGAACAAAATTATAAGTCTTGCCACTCATTGATATCCGGGCCTGGCCCCACCATCCCTTCCTCCCGCTATAAAAATCCACCGTCTTTCCGGTTCTAGATCTCAAAGGTAAACGATTCTCGCAATTTCTTTCGTAACAGAAGCCCAAATTCGTCAGTTGGATTTTTTTAGAGAGAAAATAAACCGAGAGCGGTCTTTTAGTGAGAGAAAGTTCGTATTAAAGAGACTTGTGGAGTCTTTGTTCGTGCGATGCGTGGAGGACAGGTGACACGGCAGAAATGGCGAGATCATATAGCTCTTCTACATTCTTCAAATGGCAGATCGTGAAGCTTCTCTGCTGCTATAAACCCTAACTGCTTGATTCTATTAGTCTGCTCTATCTTCATCTTTTTTCTCTATTACACACTCGAGAGAACTAATCTTTCGATTCTGTACATACTCAGGTTCCAATTCTCTTTCTGAATCACTCGCATTGTTACACCTGCATTGTTCTTCGATTCTCTCTGTCTTTATCTTTCTGCGTTTCTCTTGCTTTGGTATGAGATTCGTGATTTAAAACGCGTTTTGAATGATTTGTTATGTGCATTGCATGGGTTTTGTTTGTTTGTTTTCCACTGTGAAATCGGATTTTGGTTCTGTTTGTGGTGGTTGCAGGAATGGCGGAGGTGGCAAAACTGCTGTATATAGTGGTGGTGGACGAGGAGGAGAGGAACGAGAAAGGGAAAGATTCATTCCGATATACGCGTCCGGTTTTGCAGAGCTCTCTGCAACTCATGGGATGTAAAGCGCGTCACGCTTTCAAGGTATATTTTATATTATATTATATATTCTGGATAGTTTGTTTATTTATGTACTCTGTGAAATTCTTTGAAATTTGAGATGCTACCTTGGTAGTTTAGGTCGTTACTCCATTTATCTTTTCATTGATTGGCTAGATTTTTGCTGATAATTATAAGTATGGCTTCATATGTGGTTATGATTACTCGTAATGATATTTTATTGTCGGTAACTAGATGGTAGGGATTGGCAGATCTGCACTGTAATGTGTTCTGCGGAAATCCTGAATTCAGCTCCCTCCCCCCTCCTTTCTACTTCTTTCTTTTTTTTTTTTTCTTTTTTTTTTCATCTTATTCAATCTATTTTTGTTTAAATTTTGTGCTGTAATATATAATTCAGTTCTAAGCGTGTTCTCAAAGACTTCTGCTCAACTATAATTAATTGAAAGTATTGTACCGTTCACATCTTATATTCTGTGGTAATTTTGTTATATACGGTCCCTGGTGTGTTATTTATGGAGTCACTTCCTCCATTCCCTGTTTTCAATGTTTATTTTTCCTGTAGTTCCTCCAACTTGATGTGTGTGCTTTGATAAATTGAATTAATTTATTTGCTCTTATAGCAGCTTGTTCTCTGTTGGTTTTGCCTCTGAATTTACTGGAAAGGTTATTTTTATAAAAATATGGTTAAACCGTGTGAAATTGGACTTTGTTGAGTAATTGCAATATTGCTTAACTGCTAAGTAGTTGAGCATTTATAATCAAATTACTAGGCTGATTATGCAATTTTAGGTATTGCACAAGCAATGGCATAGCTGAGTGATGTGATAACTTTCGTGCATTTGCTGAATTTTCTAATTAAATAGTTTTATGGATTGGTGACCTAACTTTCTTGTTCACTTGTTAAATTTCTGCAGCAGTTATTTATACAAACATTCTTTGTCAATTTTCATTCTAACTCGTATATCTAAAAGGGATCTTGCAATTATATTTCTTGAGACTTTGATAACATTGCTAATATTTAACTATTTTTTTTATTCAGCTTCAGGGTCCCCCACCCCTCTAATTCCACTACTCTGCTATTGGACTGTATGAAAGGGATCTCAAAATTATTTTCTGGCATGTTCAATCATTATGTGAAGCCTTATTCTTTAAGGCGTTATTTGTTTCATGAAAAACAATTTGTGCCTATGCAATTTTTTTTTTTGAGAAAATGACTTTTTTTTTCTTTTGTTGTTTGTTTAACATTGAAAATTATTTTCTAGAGTCTTGATAAACAAATTACTTTCAATATGTAAAATTAGGAAAAAGTTTGTACATACAGAAATTTATATTTCTTCTATTTTATTTGAGTAGGACTAAAAAATTAACATGAGATAGGGGTGAACTGTGGTTGTCTCTTGCAGCCATTGATGGTTACTGGGTACTGGTAATGTGTTTATTTGGTTCTGTTATACACCTGCTTTTTATGAGATTGTGAAAATCTGGGATATGGCTTCTTAAAATATAAGTAAAAATTATTTTTCCCATTTACTCATCAAATCACTAATCAATTCTCTGAAGTGCCTCAAACAGTAGAGTTGTGGAAAATATTTTTAATGAAACTGAAAAGCCTCCAATCCGAGGAAATTGATGCTGCATTTACAATGTGTAAAATTTCTGGTGTGCTTTCATTGTTGTGTCATGTGATTTCTTTTAGTTTTATTAATTAATATTTTGGCATGAAGTTGCTAGTTATTCATTCTTTAATTTGGCATTGCTTTTGACTGGCGTATTCTAATGTTTTAGTAAAGAAAGTGGACACTTTTGCTGAGTATCCTCTTTCTTTCCTTTTCAGATTAGCCAAAGGGTTTTTGAGCTGATGAGAAATGAACCTTCAGGTGATGCTCTACTTCCTGAAGAAGTGGAAGTAAGTGGGGTTGATGTTTCAAAAGGAAATGGGCAGAAGGAATATGGAAGCAGGAGTTCATTTGAATTGTACAAAAGGCGTACAACTGTAATGGTTAGAAGAGAGGCTTTCTTAAATGTTGTTTGCGATTCTCTGACTGAATATAAGTATGTGGGTCCTAACCAGAGGGCAGACTTAGTTTTGGCATGCAGGTAATATATAAATATTTCATACCTTCACTTAAAATTATTTGTATCTATAAGCAGCAGCAAGATATCATCATATGGAACCTGCATTTCTTCTTTTAAAACTACTTGTCTTGTTATAAGTTAATAGTAATAATGGAGTTGAGTTGGACAACACTTATTGCTAGTAATTAGTAACTTTTGGTATGCTTGAGTGCCAATTTTGCTCATATCGTTACAAATCACAATTGACATATTTCTGTCTCATGCTAATTGAGCATTATTCTCAAAAGATAATACTGATAATACACTTTGAGCTGTTGTAAAATGAAAACAGTTTTTACTGTTTAAAGTTCCTTGGCGTTTTCATTCTGAACTTTTTGTATGGTATCTATCTGTTACATGTCTTTTGTGGACTTTTTATTGGTGTTTGTGTTGCATGTGGAATGTTACAAGTCTCAATGGCTTAGCCGCTTAGGTAATAGGTTCTCTGAGCATTTGATGATGGCTTTGAAATGTAGATGCTATTTAACTAAAGCAAAACTTATATATGACTTGGCAGATTTCTCTTGGTAGTGTGTTGCCAAGTGTCTTTTAAGCTAGATTGTGTCACTGTGCTTTATAAATGTCGCAATTTTGTTCTCTTTTCTATTTTGTCAGGTGTATGTAAGTTTTTTTTTTTTCCCGGTGTAAGTTTTTTCATTGGATTTTTCCTCCTTTTGGAATCTTCATGAAGGTTTTGAATGATTTATTACTAGAGATGTGGTGATTACATTTTAATCGGTATAATTTCTTCCTCTCTAAAAGATGATTGCCATATGTTCATTTATAATGAGTTTTAGTCCATCCTTATTGTTGATATTTTGGTTGAAGATCCATAAGCATGCTTGAAATCCTTTTTTGAGAAGTAATCAAAACAAAACGGAGTTGAATTAAGTTGGTGGCCTATTAGTTTCCTTTAGACATTGTCATGACCCAACCTATGGGCCGGACCGGCACTAGGACCTGGGTCAGCCTAAAGCCCCCGAGGCTCGTAGTAAGCCTAATTATTTCTTAACTCAACTCTAAGGCCCATTGGGCCCAATTTCAAGAATTCAACTGGACAGAGTTCGGCCATAAAGTGGACCTTTCAACGGGGAGTTTTTGACTCACCCGACCTGTAAACACGATATATAATCAACTGGGGAGCTCAGCTCACCTTCCACATACTCAATGTCATAAAAATAAAGGGGAGCTCAGCTCACCTTCCACATACTCAATGTCATAAAAATAAATGGGAGCTTGGCTCTCTCATCCAGTCCATCAAACATGCATATAATAATACGTTTACAGGTCCAACATGATAATTGTATTACATACCCAAATCAAATAAATACTTCTAACATATGCGAAAATTCTAAGAGTTAACAGGTTTATACAAACATTAATAAACGACCTGCGAGGGAGAAAAATAGGTTAACCTCAAAAATATTTTCCTGTGGCCTTGAAAAATATTGAACAGGAGTGAGCGTTCGACTCAGAGAGTGAAATGCACCTTATAGAGTGAAATGCAATATCAGCAATATTTTCACATCATAACAGCAAAAAGGTAATTTGGAACACTCACACACTCATTAATGTCAAATACTCAAATCATAAATATATGGGAGCTGATTCCCTATACAGCTTTCTTAAATTCAACCTGTGTCAGCGAAGAACTCAAGCCGGACTTTCGCTTAATAAACCAAATTGGAGTCCCAGCGAAGAACTCAAGCCGTGTCTATCCCGAAGGACCGGGTCCCAGCGAAGATCTCAAGCCTTGTCTACCCGTCCTATCCATAGCCAACACCATATCACACGACCGCCAACGCACGCACACTGCTCTAAATTACCACAACAACACCCATTGCACTTTAACAGTTGTGAATGCAACATAAAACGTGCCTATGGTTTAACTACATAGATATATGCATATAAGTGATGCATGGGCATGCATTACACATATAATAATATCGAAATTACAATTAAAATTAATATTTTACTGGAGGAAGAAGGGACAATTTTATTACAATTGTTTAATACAATTAACTCAATACAAGCTAATAAAAGACCAAATACGTCTTAAGTCGTGCCGAAAATCTGGCAGAGTTTCCTCTATACCTAGGATCTACCCAACCTGCAAATGGGTTTAAAACACACTTCTATATTCGCATACCATACACCCACAACTCAATCATATCACACAGCTCCTCCTGGGCCTATCCAAACAGTCATCAATCACACGATGTAAAATTACAATTTAGTCCTTATAATTGACCCTTTTTGCAAAAACTACTCAAATAAACTCTAAAAATTCTAAAACTTTGTCTCGCGGTCCTTAGCAATATTATTAGGCTATTGCAAAAAGAATCATAATTTTATGAGCTACCACGAATATTTTATGAATTTTTAATTCCATTTAAGCACTAGAAAATTACGAAAAAGCAAGGTTCGGGTTTACCTATGCTAATTCCGATCTCGGGAACGCGCTCGGGGCGTCTGACAAAGGTGGGATAGCCAAAATCCCGATCTAATTCCAAGACTTTAATTGAAGGTACCTACACGAAGTCCACAACACGGGGGTTAGTAAATAAATTTTTCGGAATTTTCTAAGCTCATTTGATACTCATAAAAACACTACGAAGTTCCGTGTCGGAAAATTCGAAATTTATATTGAGTGGAGCGCTTTGATACTCTCGGTTTTCTCGTGGAGTTCACGGTTTGCGAGAAATTTAGTCCACAAGTCAAAATGGGCTAAAACTTCCCGGACAAAAATTGGACAAACCGCTCGATGGATTTTAGTGTTCTTGGTGTCTATGGAAAGCTCTCGAGGTGTAGATAGTGTTTGACACAAGACTAAGATGAAGCGGCGTGCCGCGCCCATGGCCAGTTCCCACTTTCAGGGGGCGGTTGGCGAGGTGGGGAGGGGAGGAGGGAGGAGAGAGAAAGAGAGAGAAGGAGAGAAATAAAAATGAAGAAGAAGCCGGTCCAATTTTGTCCGATTCAAGATACAAAATTTTGAATTTCGAGGCCCAAAAATTTCGAAAAAATTCTAGAAAACTCAGAAAAATTCGTAGACTCTAAATATATTTTTAATTTTGCCACGTGGTCTTTAAATTAATTTTTAAAAATCATCAAAGTTTATATTTTCGGAAAATCAAGCCCGATTTTTAAAACCCGAAAAATTTCAAATAATTTTCTAAAATTTAAATAAAATAAAATATTAATATTTATCCATAAAATAATAAATTAAAAAATTAGGGGTGTTACAGACATGTAGAACATTTAAGGCATTTTTTGACACTCTCGAGTTCGAAACCTTCGTTTGATGGTTATTTCCTTGTTTGGGGATTTGCGCGGGGGAGGGTGGTGGGGGTGGTGTTGTTTACAACCGTCATTGATGGATGGCGGTGATAATGTTAAGTGATATGAATTGTTTTGTTATAATACTGTTTTGTCCATTTTTTACACTGAAATTTATCTTTATGTCATTTCCTCTATGTTGCAGAATTCGAGAAAGGAAGGAATCTGTAACTGTGCTATTGTGTGGTACTAGTGGCTGTGGCAAATCTACTTTGTCTGCATTGCTGGTATCCCCTTACCCTGCAAACCAGTGATCTTGTTTGAATTTGTGATTTAGAGAATACATGGTTTTCATCCCCCATTATCATCTCATTGTCTATTGATATTTTTTATTATTATTATCATTATTATTATTTGCCTTTTCTTGGTTTGCCACGATAAATGTATACGTAGACAAGTTAAATTATTTGTCTCTGTATTTGTATAATACGAAGTTTCCCTCTTGTTTCATGCAGGGTAGTAGACTAGGAGTTACAACAGTAATTTCTACTGACTCTATTCGGCACATG
This sequence comes from Hevea brasiliensis, assembly GCF_030052815.1. Taxonomy (NCBI): domain Eukaryota; kingdom Viridiplantae; phylum Streptophyta; class Magnoliopsida; order Malpighiales; family Euphorbiaceae; genus Hevea; species Hevea brasiliensis. The sequence continues at coordinate 3,082,203 of NC_079498.1, read as the reverse complement.
ATGAGGAGTTTTGTTGATGAGAAGCAAAATCCACTGCTCTGGGCTTCAACATACCATGCAGGGGAATTTTTGGATCCTAAGGCAGTTGCAGAAGCCAAGGCTAAAAAAAAGGCAAAAAAATTGGCTGGTATTATAAACTCATATTCCAACGATGAAGTATCTGATGGTTCATCCTTGGTGAAATCAGATAGTCAAGCAGTGGATATGAGTTCTGGTGTTACTGAGTATATTAGTCCTAAACAAATGGCAGTTGAAGGATTCAAGGCACAGAGTGAGATGGTGATCGACAGTCTTGATCGTCTAATAACTGCATGGGAAGAGAGGAAAGAATCAGTGGTTGTTGAAGGTGTTCACTTAAGCCTTAATTTTGTGGTAAGTAAAATTAATTTGGTATTCTTATCATCAGATGCATTGCCTTTGTGATTAAGCACTTAATTTTAATCCCTACATGCAGATGGGGCTTATGAAGAAACATCCTTCAATTATACCATTCATGATATACATTACAAATGAAGACAAACACTTGGAACGATTTGCTGTTCGTGCCAAGTATATGACATTGGACCCAGCTAAAAACAAATATGTGAAATACATTCGGAACATCAGAACAATCCAAGATTATCTTTGCAAACGGGCTGATAAACATCTTGTCCCCAAAATCAACAACACAAATGTTGACAAGAGTGTAGCAGCCATCCATGCAACAGTTTTCAGCTGCCTTCGCAGGCGTGAGGCAGGGGAGCCACTTTATGATCCTGCCACAAACACAGTGACTGTTGTTGATGAGGAGTACAGGAACCAGTGTGCTGCCAATTCAATGAGCTCTAAAGGGATGTTTCAACTTATCCAGAGGAAAGGTTCTTCTAGGCATTTGATGGCCCTTGTTAATACTGATGGGTCTGTGGCAAAGGCATGGCCTGTTGATTCAGTGGATCTTAGTGGGAAGTCTGTAATGGGTTATGGGACCGACAATGGAAGAGGGATCCCTATGTATGGACCATTACAGGTTGGTAAGGCTGAACCAGTTAATCTTCAGTTTGGCCACTTCGGAATCAGCGCTTGGCCCAGTGATGGTGGTACCAGTCATGCTGGAAGTGTTGATGAGTCAAGGGCGGACTGGACTGATACTGGAAGTAAATATCACTCTTCTTGTTGTAGCTCACCTCGGATGTCTGATGGACCTGCGAAGGAGGTATTTTGAACTCCTTTTACTATTTATGATTGCTTGAAGCTATTTATTTTAAATCTCAGGAGCCATTGGTTACGATCAAGCTAGTGGTCAAGGGAGCTTAAATTCAAATCAGTAGTGTAGGTTATCTGTCTTAGCATTAAGTTGAAAATATACCGGGTTCTGGTGCCTATTTTTCTGATTGGATTTCATTTTTGCCTCTGCAGCTCAAGGAGGAACATTCAGTGCATGGCAGTGACGAAGAAGTAGATGATCCACCAGAGGTGGATAGTGATGAGGATTATAGTGATGATGGTGATAAACATGTCCATGAAGAGGTGTGTGCCAGAATATTTATTAAATAATTAATTAGGTTTATCAAAATCTGAGAATTTCTCTCATCATTTCTAAGAGAAGAAAATTGCTGAGAACCACTGAAATTTGGTGTATTCACACTATCCTCCCAAACAACCTTGCGCTCATAAAAGTAAACTTGTAGTCAAACTCGTAAAGCTCGAAACTTAGATCCATTACTACTGGAACAATGTCTTGCACTTTATGTTAATCCTTATTTTGAATTTCTGGAATTGATATTGAACAGATTGGCTCAGTTGATGAGGAGTCCACAAAATCTGATGAGGAGTACGATGATCTAGCAATGCAGGATGTGCTACAGAATGGGTATTGTTCAGATGACGATGAGGAGTCCAAAGATAAGGTTCTGCCTATTACTGTTAATAAGGCAAACCCGTTGAAAGGCGATAAATATATGCAGAATCTAGACCGGTTCCTTAGAACTAGAAGTGAGCCACTGGGTGAGCCATTATGCTCGTTTTACTCTTCTCTGCTCGTGGAAAAGGGAGGAAGAAGATTGTCAAACGCTGGTAGTGTTAAAACCAGAAAACGCTCCCTCAGCATTCCAGCCATGGGAAAACATGGGTCCGTGGCTAGTGGCCCAATACTATCTGGAACTCCACAGAGGTAGTAGATCAATTTTGTGCCAACTTCTAGTTTTCCACCCATTTTATTTTGCCTCCTAACTTTGTAGCTGAGAGTGATCTGGCGATTGCCCATCATTGTCTATAGTAATGCGAGGTACTATTGTAAGATTTGGAATGACTTCGATTTATTTTCTGTGTAAGCAATCAAGCCAAATGGAAATGGTTCTAATAAATTATAAAACAGCTGTGCTTTTGTGACCTTTGCTTTGCAAGTGCTAGGTGGCATAGCTTTGTGGAATCCTTCCATAAATTGATAGGAAATGTTCAACAAAGCAACCAGAATATTTTGAGATTAGCTAACTTGAAAATATTCCGATACAAATCCGTTGGTAAATGTAGAATTTAATTGAAAAATCAGAGATGAAACCTCAAAGTGAGAAAAATCAATGCACTTTAGCTCGCTTTTTCGTTTCCTGTGAATTTTTTTAGCAATTATTCGGCAAATCCTTTGGCGTTAGTTTGAAATGTGTTATGCTCTATCCATTCCAACAACTTGATAGAACTTGACATTGTGCAACTGAGTTTTTATGTCATTTTCCAGGCACATAATATGGCCGTTTTTAGAGAGTACCATTTGAAACATGCATATGGGATTACACCATTACAACAGAAAATTCCCATACCCTTCTTTTTACCTTAACTACCTTAACTTTTATCTGAAGCTTTGCCTTTCTCGAACAGAATTTTACTCTGCTTATATGGAGTGCCTCGTGCGATATTCTCATAGACATCTAGTCCTCAACTGAAAACCTTTCGCCCTTATTTTCCAGGATTTTCAAGATATCAAGCTGAGCAGCACACCGAATTTGATCACCTTTCCGGATCATATTTCGCAATTTCTTGAAGCTGAGCCAATCAGATAATGTGCCAAATATTACACTATTTGACTGTTATTGCACATTACAAACTTCTTTCCATTGACAAAACTTAAAATAACTTCCGTTAATGAATCAACATCTTGGGCTGAAAATATTGTACATGGAGATTCATGAAATAATCTAGTGTACACTCTCTTTTCCTGATAAGCATCAAGGATAAATTCACTTGCTCATGTAAGAATTCTCGCTGGTATATTTTCGAGCTTTGCTCATGCTCCCTTTTCATGGCACCCATTAATTGAAACATTCAAAATTTCAGAATAGAGAGAACACATGATTGAAAAAGAGAACCCAAGAAAACACTTGCATTATCAGTTTGCTTGCTCTTTCTTACTGTCTCCACAAAATCCCCTTCTTTGCATCATAGGTTTTCATCTCTTTTAATCATTATGTTCACCAGCATCTTTGCTCTCTTAAACCAGGTTTCCACCTGCTTTAATCAAAGTTGTTAACTTTTCAGGGCTCTCACCTCTTTTAACCATCATGTTCACCAACTCTTGTGCTTCCTCAAATCGTTTTGACTTAAATAGCCCACCTAGTATTTTGCTACATAAGCAAATATCACATGCAAAACCTTTCTTCTCCATCTCAGTCTGCAATGCAAAAGCTTCATCTATCATTCCCACATTGCAATATCCATCAACCAATGTATTAAATAATGCCTTGTCTAGCTCAATTCCTTTGCTCTGCATCTTGCTTACATATACCATTGCAATCTCCATCTTTCCAGCCTTGCAAATGCCATTTATTAAGGCCCAAAAAGTATCAAAATTGAAGTTAACATCTCTAGTTGTCATCCTATCAAACACAGAAAGCGCTCTATCCACAAGACCTAGTTTACAATACCCATTTATAATCAAGTTATACATGTGGGTATCTGCTTTTAAGTCTCTATCATGCATATCCAATACCAATTTCTTAGCTTCTTCAATTTTGCCAAAGCTTGAGTACCCATCTATCAAAATTTTATATGTATTGACATTAAATGCCTCTCCTTCCTTTTCCATTAATGCCAATATGGAATCTAACTCCTCAAAATTCCATCTCTTAGCACAAGCATCGATCATTATGTTATATGTTATAATATTGGGTTTAATCCCTTTACTTAACATTTCCTCCACCAATTCTCTACACCTCTTGATCTCTCCACTCTTACACAATCCATCAACAACTACTGTCAATGAATACACAGAAATCTCAATACCAGATTCAACCATTCGATAAAAAAATTCAAGGCCTAAACTCATCTCATCATTTCTCTTAAGAGCGAACAAATGAACAGTACAAGTTCTTTCATCAATGCCAATTCCATTATTCTTCATGTGATCAAAAGTCTCCAAAACTTGGCCAAATTTTGCATTATCGGAATAAACCTTAATTATCAAATTGAATAACTTTGCCACAACTTTCGGTTCAAAACAACAACAATTCTCAATAGTAGCAGCTAGAAAAGGAAATGGGTACCTGGGATATTCATCGATTGACACAGATTTCAAGAGATTCTCTGCATCTGAGAACCTTCTTACCATTAAAAGCCTGCAAATTAGAGTCAAATGCGCCTGAAGATCGGGTTTGAATGAGATCAATGATTGGTTTTCTATGATAAAGTTGAAGAAATGCAAGCATTGTGAGGGTTTGTGATCTGGGCTAGCTAGAATTTGGTGGAGCTTCGTTGGGCTGAGATTAGAGAGAATCGTAGAAGAAGAAAAAGAAGAAGAAGAAGAAGAGGGGGCAATCAGGTTTTTAGAGATGGAGTGAGGGATTTCATAATAGGGTTTTGGGGAGAGATTTTGGGGGAGAGTCCTTTTGACAGTTTTGAGGGTTCTGAGAAGATTTTGGATTGACATATTTGCAGCAAATTGAAAACGGAAGAAGCTCGGATCGGAAAACAACCAACCGGTTTTGCGATTGAATCTCTCCACACACCCACACACTACCAAGCAGGTCTTGCTCTGGAAAGGGAGATTTGCAGGACTAATTGGGTAAATACTGTACTATATTTAAATTACAAGTTAATTAAAAATATTAAATGTTAAATTTAATATTTTTTAATTATAATTTAAAAAAAATATAATTTTTATAATATTGTTTCAATTACATCTATAATTATATTTTAATATTTTTAAGTAATTATAATTTCTTCTTTAATTTATTTATATGTTTATCAATATATTATATAGAATAAAAGTGAAGACATCGACTTTACTCAAAATATTTTTTATTATTTATAATTATATTATTTATTATTTAATTCAATTTGAAAATATAAAGTTAATTAACTTGTTCACTTATTTAAATATAAAATTTAGGGATTGTTTTCATTTATTTTTCAAAATATAAATGTTAATTATAATATAAAAAAAACCTTTTTTTTTTCTAATATGAAGAGGAAATTTTATATTAATGAGATATAAAAATGGTCTAGCTTTTTAGTATACTCGCTTTATTATTAGGTTAAGGGATCAATTATTTGATTTACAACAGGCTCTAAATTATTTAAATAACTTTATTTTTTTTCTATTAATTTGGTGTTTGAATATGATTAGTAAATTAAAATATCAATGAATTTTGATTTAGAATATTAAAATTATATTTAAAATTATGAAATTTTAAATTATAATTTAATGAAAATTTTAAAAAATATATGAAAAAATTAGAGAAATGATCTCATGCACCAGAAGTATATTTTCTTTCTTTCTGAATAATTTTATAAATTTATACTATTATCATGATTTCATAATTATATAATAATAAATTAATAGTAATAAATTTTATAAAATAATTATTTTTTAATATGTTAGAGTATCCTATAATTAGCTAAAAATATTATTAAAATGTTGAACAAGGATGAATTATTGTGTAAAAGTAAAAAAAAAAAAAATCTATTCTAAAAAAGTCAAACACATTAAATTAGATTGTGTATATCAAATGGCTATAATAATTAAATTAATTTATTATATATTTAAAATAAAAAATATATAATAAAATTTATCTATTAAATATATGAATCTTATAATATTTTAAATTTATAATAAATTAAATATAAATAATATTTTAAATTTATAATAAATTGAATATGGATAAAAATTTTTCAATTAAACTCAATTGAGTTGTCAATTGGGCTTGATGCCAATTTTTATGCATTTACTCTTTCTAAAATTTTCTTTCCATGGCGAGTGAAAAATCTCACAATATTTATGAATGGAAAACAGGAATTTAATGATGAGGACCCTCTATTCGATTTTTATATTGCGTACACAAAATAAAAATGAACAGTGATTTTCATAAATAATTTAGTTGGTTTAAAAAAAATAAATTACTTCTTATTTTTAAATTATGTCAAAATTAATATATATATATATATATATATATATATATCTTAATTTTAAAAATTTAATACTTTAGTCTATGTATTTTAACTCCATTGAATTGAAAATCTTTGTCAATATCTAAAAACAATATATTTATAAAGTAATTGAAGTTATTTTATATTTAAATGTGTTTTTACAATGAAGGTTCACATTGTTTGCAAAAGAAATGTTTAGATTTATTATGAGTTTTGGTGACTTGTACCCGTTCCCTTAGCGTCAGTGGTGGCCTCAAATTTAATCGACATTAATGATATAAGGGGTATTTGAGTGATAGCTGATAGACACATAAACAAATAAATTATGATATTTAGTAACTTTAAAAAAATTGAGCTGATAAATGATAGGCAATTAATATAATACCAATCAGCTACAACTTGTATAAACTCTATTATTAGAGTCGTTTCTCATCAGCTAATAGCTGATTTAATTTTAATTTTTATTTAAACTATATTATCCTTTTTCATGTAACTCGAAAATCAATATTATTAATAGTTTGCTTTTATCTTTTTATTTTATAATCTTAACACTTTAATTAGCGTATTGCAATTTTATTAAAATATTTTTTATTAATAACATAAAATATATAATATTTATTTATTATAAAAAATAAGTTTTTTTTCTAAAAACTTAAAATTATAAGATTTTTTCTTTATAAACAAAAATAATTACTTTATTATTATTTTTAAAATTATTTAATTATTTTTTAAGGGATTTAATTATTTTCTTTTTTTAATAATAAAATAAATAATATGATATAATAAATCAATAATTATATTTTTATTTTAATAATATAATAAATGATATAATATATGAAATTAATAATTATTTTAATAATAAAATAAATAATATAATATAATAAATTTATAATTTTATATTTATTTCAATAATAAAATAAATTATATGATATATACTCTTATTAGTCATTTTATATATCAACAGCAATATCTAAACATAGTTTTACTAAACACTTAACATAAATTCGTTATTATCAGCTACCAGCTGTCAGCTATCAGTTAACAGCTAAACTAAACAGTCAATATATTTGACCCAGTAACTTGAGTTTTCGGATAGTTCATGAGTCTAATCATATTTAATAATTCAGCCATGAGATTTATTTAGTCGGTTCAACACTGTAAGACCCACTCAATAAAAGGAAATAATATTGATTAAAGATAAGCAATCTTGGTAGGATTGCCAAATATAACAATATCTATAATTATGTACTATAATTAGAAATATAATCCTATAATTATGCTAGCTAATAATATCCATATAATTATATAGTTGACTTACCATAATCAACCATTGTCTATATTATATATAAAAAAGATCAGATCATCTATAGAGGTATGTTCTTCTCTCTAATCAATTCGATATACTATTCTTTCGTATCAGCTCTAACTTGAGCATCGGGAGTCCTCACAGGGTCTATACCTGGTAGACCTTTGAACCATTTATTTTCTGTTTTGCAGATCTATACCCATAAGAAATTTACATGGACTGCAACAGTTGTGTCATATGTGGGAACAACATAAAAAGTTTTGTCTCTTCGCTTTTTATATCTGCAAAAAAAAAAAAGAGTTCCAACCACCTTCCTACTTTTTATGTTCGAGAGCTCAAAATGGGAGAAAAGCACCAAATAGTGGATGGTTTGAGGTTTGCAATAACCCAACTAAAAATTTATTATCATGTTTGAAATGTGTTCTAAAACTTTTTTAGGTACGATCTTAAAAATTTATTTGCGATTATATAAGACTTGCTCTAGAATTTTTAGTTTTCAACATTGGTGAAATATTAGTTGTTAAAAATATTAAAAACAATATCATCTATGGAAAACAATCGTCTCGAAGCCCATTTGTTTGAATAGCAGAGTCAGTTATGTGGTTCTACATGCATAATGTGGGTACAAGAGGAATAAGAAGGCCTATCTAAAAATAATATGTTGCCATTATGTTGAACCATTGGTTTGCTTTGATTTTATTAAAAATTATAAAAGGATCAATTAGTTGTCATTTAATAAGAATGCCTTTGTCTTTGATATATATACATTAGCCATTTTCTTGCAAATAAAACAGCCTCAGTTTTATTTAAAATTATAAGTGAGCCATTGATTGTAAGAGGACTTACGTTTTCATCATTTTATTGTCTAGAATTGCATGACAGAACAAAACACCACCAATTAGAGATTAAAAGAAAAGGTTTTTGATTTTTATCTTTATTACAAAAATACAAAAGTTCCTTTAATGAAAGAAAGAGCCCTAGAAGGTGACAGCCCATTTTCAAGGAAATTACAATTATGCCATCATTATTTGCTGCATGCTTTCTTTCTTACCATTACAAACGCACTAATTTGTGACCAAAAGAAAAGCCTTAATTCTGGTTTTACTTATAAATGTGCCATTGATTAATAGAAGCTAAGATTTTATTAAATTGCCACCATTTTTAGTTTTGAAAAATAATTGCCACCATTCATACTAAATGAAAATTTTATCATTTTTCACCACTATTTAGTGGCTGGTTGAATTTTGCTTTAAATTACAAGAGTACCATCTCCTCCTTATATTGAATGTCACCTGCATCATGACACAGGCTGTTGGAAGAAAAACTTTAATCTTTACTCTTTTTACAGATATGCCATTGATTAAATAATGCTTTTATTGGCACTTGCTTGTGCAATATAATCAATGTGCCACCCATTGAAAATGGAGATATATAGATTTCTTTTGGAGCTAAATTCAAGTTCTTATATTTTGGAGATTTAAATCATTTTGTTTGATTCAGAATTAAATTTAGAAATTAATTTCTTAATTTAATTTGAGATAATTGTCCATATTAAATGGTTTAAATTATTTAGTCCATGTAACTTTACATGATAAATGGTAAAATTCTAGGCATCTAAATTTATCTTAGAATTAATAAATTTACATGTGTTAATATTGCCCTTGATCTTATATTTGAAGTTTACTTATCATGCTCCAAGTTTTAGCCTTTAATTAATTTCATTTAATAAATACACATGCATCAAACTACTGAAACTGAAGTATGGCACATCATTTTCATGTCTTCCTTGAATTTGAAGGCCTTTATATTCAGTTAAAAATTAGTATACGGATCTCTTTGACATAAATAATATACACTTGATATATTGTATTATTTATTGAGAAATGTCAAATAAATTTATAGCTTGAATTATATGTAATTGTCTTCACAAAAATGTTTGTACAACATTATTTTTGCAGATAATGTCAAAAAAGCCAAATAGCTCCAAGGCTATAATTCGCTATTATCAAGGCAACAATTTTCCAAGCTAAAAATAAGGGTGCTTAGCCCATCTATGGCGATAGTCCGCTAAGCTAAATAAACTAAGGATACTTAGCCTATTCACGATGATAATGCGTCAGGCTAAATAAACTGAGAGTGCTTAGTCCATTCCACGATGATAGTCCGCAAAGCTAAATAAACTAAGGGTATGTAACTCATCCACGATAATAGTCTACCAGGGCTAAAAAATAAAAGTGCTAAGACTACTCAAGTCAATAGTCCACTAGGCTAAATAAATGAAAGTGTAAGCCTACTTAAGGTGATAGTCTGCCAGGATAAGTAAATGAAAGGTGAAAATTCAACTAAGGCGATAGTCCGCACTCTAAAAATTGTAAGGTGATGGTCAAAATTTTATTATCTAAGTACAACGAATCTAAAGATTCGTACTTGAAGGGGGGGACTAATCATATAACCACCCATATATATATATGACCTAATAACTTTGGTTTTTGGATAGTCCATGAGTCTAATTATATTTAATGATTCAGCTACTGTAAGACCCACTCAATAAAAGTAAATATTGTTATTAAAGATAAGTAATCTTGGTAGGATTGCCAAATATATCAATGTCTATAATTATATACTATAATTAAAAATATAATCCTATAATTATGCTAGCTAATAATATCCATATAATTACATAATTGACTTACCATAACTAACAATTGTCTATATCTTATATAAAGAAGATCAGATCATCTATAAAGGTACATTCATTCTCTCTAATCAATCAAATACACTATTCTCTAATACTATCTCTAACTTGAGCATCGAATAGTCCTCACCGGCCCATACCCTGTGGACTTTTAACTCACTAATTTTCTGCTTTGTAGGTCCATTCTTACAAGGAATTTCTGTGGATCGCAACAGATATGTTCATTGATTTTACAAACTCAATGGTTTAATCTAGCGGTGAGCAGATTTCGGTCTGAACCGAAAAACCGAACTGAACCGAGTTAATTCGATTCAATTTTAAAATTCAATCGATTTGGTTCGGTTTATAAATTTTGATAATTTCAATTAATCGGTTCAGTTCTATTATTTTCATAAAAAAAAAAACCGAACCAAACCGAAATTACTAATATATATATATATATATATATCAAGGAAATCCTAAGATTTTTGAGTTTTGATTTCTAAGTTCTTTTTTTTTTATGTTTTTGTTATTGAGATTTAATGTTGAAAATATGAAATCTTACAAAATTCGGTTGATCAATTTAAAATCGAACTGAACCGATATTTATTAGTTTGGTTTGGTTTGGTTGTCTCTTAATGATCGGTTTGGTTCGGTTTTCAAAATTCTTGATTCAAGTTTCGGTTTTATCGGATCGGTTCAGTTCAGTTCAGAATTGAATCGACCGTTTGCACACCCCTAGTTTAATCTCTGTATTTTAATTCTATTAAATTTAAAGTCTCTCCATCTATATTTGAAAACAGTATTTTTTTTTAAAAATTCGACGAAGTTAAAATATAAGATCAAACTATTGATTTTTGAAAAGTATGGAGATAAATCTTTTAATTTTAGCATAATATAAAGATGAAAAAGTAATTTACTTTTAAGTGTATTTTGATATTTTTCAGACCATTAACAAAAAATTGAATAGATAGACTTTCAACTTGTTGGAGTTAATATATAAGAATTAAATCATTGATATTTTTAAAAATTGTGAGATATATTAATTTTGATATAATTCGGAATTTATCTTTATAAAAATCATGAATCAATACCTTCGATTGGGGGCAAAGCCGAATCGTGCCCACCAACCCATTAGCACAAGTGATTCAAGTGGAAGGCCAACAAGTAGAAATAGTGATGCATGGGAGGGATGGGATCCAAGAAAGGTCCCTGAGTTGCATGTACGGCATGTGAATGCCCAATGGAAGGGCATCAAATGGGACCATTAGAGGACATAATGGATCACCCTTTGCTTTTTAGGACCCTTTTTTACGCTAAAGATTTAATGGCAAAGTATCTTTTGGAGTCTGTTTTTCAGATTCTTTTCTATTACCAGTTCCTTTCAATCATCCATCCAGTTTTCCAGTTAGTCACATCTTTTTAAGGGAAATTTTTACTCCACGTGGCTTCTCTTCTCCTCTCTTCTCATTATGCTCTCTTCACCATGCATCCAACAAAAAATCTCTCTCCTGCAAATTAAAGCAAATGAAAATGATTTATTTCTTTGCAGGAAATTAATGAGTTTTTCATGCACAACTCTTTTCTGCAACATATTTTACTTTTTATATTATTGAAATATGTCCTTTTCACTTAAGTTCAAGTTATTTAAATACTTATTTTTTATATATATACTAAATAAGAATAATGAAATTTCCTTTAAAAAATTAGAAAAATTATTGTGTAAACTCAGTTTATCATGGATTCAAAATATTAATACATGAATTTCATGTGTTCAATAGATTTAGCATTTTGAATTCATAATAAACTGAGTTTAAATAAGAAAAATAAAATTAATATATTTTTAAGCAAAAAAAATTCTAAAAAATATGTCCATTTTATTTTTCTTTTCTTTTCAGAATGAATCATTTGAGAGCTTCTTGTACAATTTTTTTTAAGAAAAAAAAAATTGAAATATCATTAAGAAAGATCAGAATTAACAACATTACAAGTGAAACTGAGAGTGACAGAAACCTGATTTACAGAAGGAGACGTCGTAGCTAAATGTGCTTCTTGTCAACTTGAACTAATTAAGCTTCTTACCTTGTTTCCTTTGTGTATATATATATCAGAAATTACAAGAAAAATTTCCAGTTAATTAGATCTAATCTATACATACTGCATTGATGTATGAGAAGAGTACTATGAAAATATCAATATTCTGAAAAAATGGTTCCCTCTTTTCATGACAAAAGCTATATACACAGATATACATTCTCCATTGCTTTACACTTCCCAGTACTTTTGCAGAGGGTTTCCTCTTTGCAAGTATTCCAAGCTTTAATTACTTCACTTTTGCCATGACTGTATTTCTTCATCTCCCAAACTGCTGCAAAATAGGGATTTCAGCAAAATTAGTATTAATATAACCTTTCGTTCAAGAATCATCTGCAATAAATTGTTTTGTACTTGATCATATGAAACTCTGCTGAAAGGTAACTAACAGAACAAGAGATTACAATTAAAGAAATAATAATAACAATAAAAAACACATCAGAGTAATAGGAAATTACATTGGCATTAAAGTAGCATAAACAAAAATCAAATTTAGCTGCTGCAAAACTAGACAATGCGTGGTGACTATTTGGCATTATAGTTGGAGAGTTATCAAGAAAATAATATCATTTTAGGTATTGTTGAAACAAAGTAGTTAAAAAAAGTTATTTTATTATTTTAGTACTTTTATAACTAAAACTTATCAAATTTAATTTTAAAATATTTTTAATACTCTCTGGCTAAAATATTTTTAAAAAAGGTGTTTTTCTAAAGCGTAGCTCCAACAACAATGCCAAACAAACTTGTAATGGTGTCTTAGACGTGTTTCATTTTTCTTTTTTTTGTTCACTGTGTTTCAAAGAAAAAGCAGTATAAGAGATTAGAGGAAGAGTGCCTGCTTGAGGATTGAACCTAATCAGCAGAAAAACAAAAAGAAAATTATAGGAAAATCTTTGAAGTAATCATTAGCAAATGTATAGCAGCACCTTAAAACCAAGTTAAAAGAGAAGATGGCCTTAAAAGAACAAACCATTTGTGAAGCCAGTTGCAATAGGGAAGAACAGACACCATTAAAGAAAATGGAGTTGCAGATTTATAGTTCTTAAGATTTGTGAATTGAAGTTATAAAATGAACAGAAATAGGAGAAAAGGCACCATTTTGGTAAAAGATTAAGAGTAGAAAATTTTATAAATAATAATTAGCAAGAAAATATAAAGATAATAACAAAATTATCTAGTTAATTATGAAAACTAAACCACGAATATATATAATCATCCATCAATGACTATGGAACTCCATAATTAATTATCTTTACAAGTCATTTCTTCATCTGAACTAGCATCAAGGTAAAATTGTTGATATAAGCTAATGCAAGAATCAGGCTCTTGGATCTTAATCAAAACAAGACAATAATAAAGACCCATGTGAAAGATAATGTTTCTTGTGCCATACTAATTAAATGATAAGTCTCATTCTTCGAAGATTTTAGAGCAAGGAAACAAGGATGTACTTAATGATAATTATGGGGCATGTATAAAGATCTAAAGCTGCAGAAAGGATATGTTATAGTTATTATCCCTAGTTTTTTAGACATGAAATATTGATGCCAATTAATTTACCATGAACATATATATATATGTAAACTGTTGAATTTTGAATGAAGATCAGAAGCTGTCCTATATGGCTTTAGATTCATGCAGGTGAATGGTTCCACTAAGTTAATGTGCAAATAACAACTGGAACCTCATGATGAAAGAATGATATAATCTGTATGAGTTGAAGAGCAAAATCTGAAGATCTTATCAGGAACTATACATGGAGATTATGTTAGTGTAAAAACTCAAACCAAATACTACAGAGAATCAAGAAATTCACTTGTATAGCAAAGACAGGGAAATTCTCCACAAACCACTATAATCTTACTCCCCATTTTATGAAAATATTTTTTACAGTGAAAAGTGATATTTAACATAATTTTCTATTGAATATCCCTCTTTGATGAAAAATCTACATTTTCTTCGTGAAAGTCATTCATTTATCTTATTCTAAAAAATAATCTTGTAAGTGATAGCTAACAAAACCCAATTAAGCAAAAAATATTCAATAGGAAAACCCCTCTTGACTTTCCAAATCAATAGATGGTTATTATTATCATCAATCGTTGCAATTTGTTTTGTGGGGATGGAGCGAATGGAGGCTTGCTGAGCTGAATGAAGTTAAATGAAGGAATATACCCCATATTGGATCACAGACTTGGATAGTGATAAAGGCACACCGATTTCCACAATCTTGAAAATGACTGAATTATCAATATATATCAAGAATCACGAAGATTATTTGCTGGGAAAAAAATTAAAAAGAAAATTTAGATGTATTATTATTATTATTATTATTATTATTATTATATATGGAAGAGGTGGAAAATAGATGGACTGAAAATGTCTGCAAGAGGGAGAGTGAGTAAGAGAGAGTACAAGAAGGGGTCCAAGTTGCAAGCAAAATAGTTTGGTCCACCAACATTAGACTGATGGGTAACACAGCAATGGCAGTGACAATGTAACCTGTTCCCATTTCGCACCATGAGAGTTTGCAGATATCAAAGTTTTTCTCATATAAAGCATAAAATAATTAGTCTTTTGTAATTTTTTAAGAACATAATTTCTAGTGAAGGCAAAGGTTTGTGTGGGATGGAGAACCCAAAACTCCAGTAAACTAATTAAGCTGAGATCATCAACATACTAGCATATAACAACAAAATCAGATAAAAACTTGATATATATATATATATATATATATATATATATATATATATATATGTATGTATTTTATTCTTGCCTTTATTCTCAGCTGATTCTGCTCAAATAGTTAAAAACTGGCCACCTAAGAGTTTCTTCAATCTTATGAGCCAAAACCCTCCATAGCATAGCTTGGAATTTCCCTGAAAATCTAGAAATATTTAATTTATCAAGAAGAAAAGTCAAGATCAAAGATCTATCATCTATGGAAACATAGTACATAAATGGATCTAAAACCAAATACCCATTATAGGAAAAAGTCGATTGATTAAGGAAATCTAATAACCTTTCCAATTAAAGAATATGCATCATCATCAAGATTTTCTTCCTCTTCTTCTTCTTGTTTCTTGAGCGACTTATTTGACGAAGTCCCATCACATCTGCAACAAGAAACTAATAAAAGATACGATTTGCGTCCCAGAATAGTTTCCTAGCAGGGGAATAATCATAGATCTGCAAAGTCAGCTACCCAAAGGTCGTTGAATAACCTATAAGATCGTCACAGTTCTCTGCAAACCATAAAAAAAAAACATATAAAATTACAAGAAACACCCATTAAATCCATTAGTTATGATTCATAATATCCTTTCTGACCTCAAAAAGAAAGAATCCACACTCCAAAGGCCAAAAGAAGAAATGCTACTGAGTAATATCCACCACCAACTGACAGCAACAGAAAGAAAAAGAAAAAAAAGAAAAAGAAAAGAATCACCTTTCTAAACTGTGTATGAGTCTTCCTTTTGTATAGTCGTTTATTGCCGATGCAGCATCATCAAGATTCTCACTTTCAAAGAACTTTGGTTCATGGAGATGGAGAGAGAGAGAGAGAGAGAGAGAGAGAGAGATTGATAGGATCACCGCCGTGCATTTGCATGTGAATCTTGATGATGCTACACCCGCAAACAACGACTGTCAATCTATCCATCCATGCACAAGGATCCTCCCTTTATATATATACATATACATAGAGGGATTCAAAGACGATCAAAATAATATTTTTCCAAACTAAATTTTCATGTATTTTGTGATTATTAAAGAAAATCTTCTGCAACCCATGTAGCAACAAAGCCACGAGCACTATCTGACGTGGCCAGTTACCACTGGTTAAAATCCAAAAGGATTACGTGAAGGGTGCCGGAGAAGAATCCACCCTCCAGGGCTGAACTCATTCTTCAACATATTAGCTACCAAAGAAAACAAAACAAATCCTGCTTTCGGTAATTCAAAATTATATTCAAACTTTATTATATAAATATCATGAATAAATTGGGAAAAACAGAAAGCACAAAAGAAAAAGAAAAAGAATAGAAAGCTAGCTATGTGATTTCAGAAGTCACAGATTTTGGTATGTGGGTCTGATTTCTCTGGTTAGATTGTGACAAAAAGATATATTTATGGAAAATTTCGAGTAAGAATAATGCCAAAATCGCCAAAAAGAAGGGATTCAAAATTTGTTCATGATTGCTAATTCATAATCATATATCTATATGACCTCCTGTAACCTGTAGGTAGATCACATACTGCAAATAATTAGTGAAAAACATAAAATATCTGACATACAAGAACCAGTTAATTCTTGAAAAAAAGAACAGGAAAAAAAAAGGAAAAGAAAAGGCAAACCAATCTTAATTTTCTTGTGATAAGCAAGAAAATAAAGATGAAGCAAAAATTTGATATATAAAGGTTTGAGGGAGAGATGGAGAAGAAGAGGAAAATAACACCTCAAAGAAGGATAGTAACAGTAAAAGGACTGGTCAAGAGGTGTTTATATACATTGATTAAAGGAATTTTTCTAATAAAAATTAAATTTTTTTATGTGGTTTCGATTTATACAAGTTCATGTGTGTTTTACTATAATTATGTGTTTCCTTGTGATTGGTTGATGCTTAGCTGTATAGTACTGCACAAAGTGTTGCCGCAGTTACACATCGCCATCTTCCCAAAACCCTAGTTTTTATTTTTGAGTGCTGATTCAATAAGGCCTCCCTTGTCCATCTATCATGCACTCTCACTTTTTCTTTTATTATTATTATTATTATTATTATTTGATTTAAATTATTTCTAATGAATAAAGACGGTTCTAGTTAGGAGCATTTTGCTTTTTAATAAATTAATTTGATGTGAATAAAATTAATTCTAATATAATAATTAGATACTATGCAATATGAAAAAAAAAATTCATAAAAAAAATCTTTTGATAGGATGCCATTTGCAAAGTCTAAAATTAAGTCTTAGTAAATTATATATGCAAAAGACAAAGATTGAAATTAAAAATATCTAATTAAGTGAATTATTTAAGAGAACATGTGCTACATGAACTTGTGATTTTCTATTTCAACCATCACATGACAACATTTGACCACCAAACCAATTTTGTCCAACCCACTATCTTAATTTTAGTACTATAAATATGTTTTTTAATGTTTGAATATACATATAGACACACATCAAAATTTAATTAATGATTAAGCTTAATGATTAAGTTACCACAAAAGAATAAATTAAAATATATAAAATCCACAATGAAAGGGAAAAAAAATGTTTCTAGAAGTTTTTTAAGGCTATAGCACCTTGTATTCTACCATTATCTTTTGATTTCCTTTCTTTATATCCAATCTAATCCAACATCTAAAAATTCAAGCCTATATTAGTTCCCAATTTAGCTTTCAATAGATTAATTAAGCTTTAAGCACCAATTATTCATGCTAGCTATAAAGTTAATAGTCTGTTGGGTATTACTCTACCTTTAAAAAAATCTAGTTAAGTTATAGATATATTTTAGGATTGCTATGCTCCTACTAGGGCCTATATCATTTGGCTGGATGATCAACAATATTAATTTCCTAATTATAAAACTCTTTAATTAGTTTTTTTTTTTATAAGTTAAGTCCTGCATAATTTACACTTATCGTTCTTGAACTTTGATGGGTATTTCGTGTTTGTCCCTAAATTTTAATTTATTATAAGAAAATTCTTCAACTTCAATTTGTTTTAGAAATCATCCCTTCTATTATAAAATTACTAATTTACCCTTCTGATTTTTCTCCTTGTTAACCTTACTTGCAACCATTCACTCATCAATAGAGATCTCTAGCCTATTATTTAATTTAATTATATAATTAGAAAGTTTTATTAATTTAATAAAATTTAAATATAAATAACAAATAATAAATTAATATAAATGAAAAATTCAAATTAATTTTATTAATAAAAATTTATGAAAAATAAAATAAATTTATTAATTAATAATCATTTATCAATTTGAAAGAAAAAAGAGATGAGAGAAAAAAAAAAGAAAAAATTGGTAAAATAATAATTTTATATTTTTATTTATAAAATCAGCCATTATAAGTAAAAAGGGTGATTTTTGAAATAAAATTAAAGTTTAAAGATTTTCTTATGATTCATTTGGAATAAATCATTTATAAGGATAAATTCAAAAAAATTCTCACAAAATCATATATATTTGAATTTTGTTTCTTTTAAAATAAAAAAATTTTAAAATTAAAAAAATTAAATTCTTTCAATTCCAAACATAAAAATTAAATAAAAAATTAATTAAATTAAATTTTTATAAAATTTTACATTCTACAAAATATAGGATGAACATGAAACACACATTAAAATTTGAGGATAATGAATACAATTTACCCGGTAAACCCTCACCAAGAAAGTAAATTCCACCGTAAGCACATGAAGGTGTGGTTTGGATAGATAATATAATTAAATTAATTATAAAAATAAAAGGACAATGGGGTTTAGAACTTAGAGCTGAACTACTTACAGGCACAAACCCTGGAGTTTTGATGTGTTTGGTACCATCTATGGGTGGCCACGGTTCAGGAACCGCCGGTTATGGTTCCTGAATCATGGGTTCAAGTTCAATAAAATCATGAACTTAAACCAAACCGTCATGGAACGGTTTGGAAGACGGTTCCTGAACCGTCGATTCTGGTTCGAACTCCTGTTTAAAACGGTTTAAAGGACGGTTTGAAAAATGATAGTTCAAGAAAGTTTGAAAGAGATTTAGGGGTGGTTTAAGAGTGACTTAAAGAAAAAAATTAGAGGAAAATTTTATTGATTTAGAATTGAAGTTATATTTGTAAAAATATTTTAATTTTTCTTAGAAATCTTTTAATCAAAATAAAATAAGAAAAAAAAGGATAAAAATAACTTATTTTTAAGAAAAATTTAATAAGTAAAGCTTAAACTTATTAAAAAATTAGAGATAAAATTAATTTAAAAAAAAATAGAAAAATTTGCATGAACTTAATTTTGCCTATGTATTCCTTTAAGATTTAGAGGAATCAAAATTTTTAGTTATAAGTTGAGAAAATGGAGATTGAGGTAGTTTGCGTAGACATAGGAAAGCTCTAGTTAGACAAGTAGAGCACATATGATAGAAAGAAAAGAATAGGTAGACATAACCTGACTTGCAGGAGAATAGTACAACATGACCTAGAAATATTACATATTTCTGAGGATTTAACTCAAAATCGTTTAGAGTGGAGAAAGAGAATCCATATAGCGACCTCAATAAATTTTTTGGATAAAAATTTAGTTGAGTTGAGTATTACTTGCCTTTTTAAAAAAAATTACATGATAATTGATAATTAAAAAAATATAAAAGAAAAAAAAATCAAAATAAATGGTATTGAAAATTTTATTGAAGATATAAAATAATAATAGAGTAATTGAGATAGTATTAAAAATTTCAGTGAGCATATAAAATAATAAAGCAGGGAAATTGTGAAAGCACTGAGAATTAAAAGGAGTGTAGAAAATAATTATTTAGAAAATTTGAGAGAAATTAAAAGAGTATTAAGAATTAAAGAGAGTGTAGAGAATAATTATGTAGAGAATTAATGATATATATATACAAATGAATTAGGAGTAGAGTGAGGTATTCATTGAATTTTTTTTGTAATTAAATCATCGGTTTGATTCGGTTCAAAATCGTTGGTTCAATCCGATTCAGAATTGCTGATTCACAATTTTTAAAAAATATAAACCTGAACCAAACTGTAGAATGATGGTTTCGGTCCGATTTGAAGTTAGTTTCGATTTTGACCGATTTCAATTTAATTTCAGTTCGAAACCAGACCATAGCCAGTACCGTCCCACCGCCTGCCTCACTGTCTTCTGCAACTCTCGTATATGTTTCTGTCACTCTCTCTTTTATTTTTTCCTCTGTCTCCATTTTGTAAATTATTTCTTAATTGAAACCTCCTTGTAAGTAACGTCTTCCTTTTCACCTGCCAAATAGAATAATATCAATGCCTTACCCAAGTTTAATCGGTTTCTTTTTACCTTTATAAGTGTTACTTAGATCTCTATCTTCCCTTATTCCCTTAAAAAAAAAAATTATCATTTGATACTATTATTATCTATATATTTATAATATGAAAATATTGAGTGAGTTGATTTGAATAAACTATCTAATTTTTAAGTCTATAAAATATAATTTAAGAGTAATAAGATGAAATAAGACCGAAAAAATATTTAATAGTATTTTTATATAAATATCGATAATAGCTCACTAGAGTAGAAGTATGAGTAGAATAAATTTGGGAGTCGCACATTAGAACATGAGATGGGATACTTATCCTTTGTAAGTTTTACTATAGCTTAAGACTGCCGATTGATCGGGTGAATTCATCTTGGAATTCGACCTTATTACTTGTCCGAATCATATACCGGTTCAGACCTTAGGGGAGAGCAGTTTTCGGTTTAAACCGAAAAATCAAACCGAATCGATTATTTCGGTTCAATCGGTTCGGTTTTAAAATTTAATCGGTTCGGTTTATAATTTTGATAATTTCGGGTTAATCGGTTCGGTTCGGTTATTTTCATAAAAAAAAATCAAAAAAACCGAACCGAAATTATTAATATATATAGGAAATCAAAAAAATCGAAACAAATTGAATCGAACCGAATCGAACCGAACCGAAATCAAAGAAAACCGAACCGAACCTTAAGATTTTTGAGTTTTGATTTCTAATTTTTTTGTTTTTATGTTTTTATTATTTAGATTTAATGTTAAAAATATGAAATTTTATAAATTTCAGTTTGATCGGTTTAAAATCGAACTGAACCGATATTTATCGGTTCAATTCGATTCAATTTTCTATTATCATCGGTTCGATTCAATTTTTAAAATTTTTAATTTTTAATTTTCGATTTTATTAGTTCAGTTCGGTTCAGAACCGAACCGACCGTTTGCACACCCCTATCAGACCTTTTATAGTTTAGTTTATATTAAACCCTTCATTTAAATATTTTGGAGTGTACTACGTCATCATTTATGATTAAAAGGATTGTAAAAAATTAATATAATTTAATAACTATTATTTAATTTATTAAATTTTATTAAATAATAATAAAAATAAATTATTTAATAATTATTAAAATGAATTCAATTAATACGTTTTGATAATAATATTAAAATTATTTTTAAAATCATATAATTTCAATATCATATTTTAAATAAAAATATAAATAAAAAATTAATACTTTATTAATTTTATTAAAAATAATTTTTTTTATAAAAATTATTTTCCCGTGAGAAAATAAGTTACTTTTCATTGTTTGGATTATAATATGAAGAAATAAATGAAATTAAAGAATATTAATTTTCTTTCAATTTATGATATATTATTTTTTTATTTTATTTGATGGTCACATCAATTGCGCCGGTGACCGTCATATATATATATATATATAATATTTTTAATATTTTTAATAAGTTATTAAAATTTTTCTTTTGATTTTTTTTTATGGTTACGGTGAGTATTTACACGGTAACAACTCTTTCCACTTTTTATTTATTATTATTTTTTCTAATAACTCTATTTAAGTTTTCTTTACTAAGGGTATGTCACGTAATATTAATTATTCCAGTGATTGTTAATTATTTTATTAGTAAGTAGCCATTAAATATTAATAATTAGTAGTTAGTTGTTTATTTATATGGTGATTTAAAGTAAAAATATTTATTAAAAATAGTTATTAAATTAGCGGTTAAATGTAAAAATAGTGGTGTCATATTTTTTACACTAATTAAAATACTCTATCAACCTATAAAAATTATGAGAAGTAACGTTTCATGAATTACTCTCTCAATCTCTAAACATTAGTAAACACAATGCCACCGAATAATATAAATAAAAGAGGTAGTTTTTTATTAGAGTATTTGACTATGACACTAAACGCTATTTTAAAAATTGTTATCGAACATAGCTTAAATGTGTTAACTACTTATTAGCTACTTATAAATACTTTAATCAATAATGTAATTGCTTAAAATTTTAAATATTTATGAGCTCAAATTAGCTTATAAGTACTAGGTGTTTATAAGTTAATTTTTATCAGTTAAGTCAAATACTCTCTAAATTTTGAAATTATTTAATGAGCTCATAAAAAGACTATGAAGTCAAAGAATGAAGCGCGCAGCGCACCTATTGACCAATTTACATACTTTGTTAACACTATTGAATCTTTTAAATTCTTTATATTATTTTTTGAGTGGTTAATTTTATTTATGCAAAAATATATTATATTGATTGATAATTTTTTTACTCTATTTCTAATTAATGAATTTTTTTATTTTTATAAAAAGTTATTTTTTTAAATGGCTTAGTATTTCATTTAAATCAAGGAAGTATTTCTCATAAGCACTCTATACGCTAAAAATGTGAAAAATAAATTTTTAAAAAATATTTTCTTTTAAAAAAAAAACAAAGCATAAAAAAGATAGACGGTGTCGTTTCCTGCACTCCAATTCTGTAAAATAGTTTTCTTGTGACATTTTTTATTTTTTCTTTGTAGATTGTTAACTTTTCTTAACCAGTTGTAAATCTGTTCATGCTTTATGTTATGTTTGCAAATTCATTTGATTTTTGAATGAATCTCAAAAATCATTAATTGAATTCCATCTTTTATCAATAGAGGTTTTTTTTTTTTTTTTTCTACTTCTATTTGGATGAGCCGGAAAAAAGATAAGAAATGAATGGGTAAGAAAATGTAAAGAGGAAAAAGACAGAGTATATTGTAGAGTTTAACAGCAGAGAGCAAATACAAGCATAAACAATTGGATTTCCTAGTGATAATATTATTGAGGTTTTACTTAGCTTAAATAGCCATTACATCTAACAATAAACCAGAAAAATCTGTAAACAAATAACAGTGAAATAACTCAGCTAAAATATCTCTAACAACCTAAAGAATAGGTCTTATTTGACTAAATCAAACAACTTCCAACACTTCCAACAATCCCTCCCTTGAACTTATTCCTCTAGACAAGAATTAGTTCAGAGCAGTATTAGGGCACATGCCTAGCTCTTGCCGCAACTCGAAAGCTTCCGGCAGGTGGTTTTGTCATCAGTGCGCAAGTTGATCCTCGTGCCACAAAACTGTAAATCCACGATACCCTCCTTAGCAAGATCTCTAAGAAAATGAAATCTCACCCTTATATGCTTGGATTGACCATGTAAAACTGGATTTTTGGACAGCTTAATAGTTGATGCATTATCACACATTAAAATCGTTCCTTCGGCCTGTGAATGACCAATTTCCTTCAAAATTCTTCTCATCCAAATGGCTTGACAAGCACAGCAGAAATGCAACAAACTCGCTTACGTGGTTGTGAGTTACTATTGGTCGCTTGCGAGGCGACAGCTCTGACTCCTCCACTCATCTGAAAAACATAACCTGAGGTGCTCTTGCTATCATACATATCACCCGCATAATCGCTATCCGTAAATCCTACTAAGTTACTAGCTCCACCCCTCTTGTAGAATACTCCATAATTAACAGTTCCTTTTAAATACCTTAGTATTCTTTTGACTGCTGCAAAATGGAGTTGTGTAGGACAAGCCATGAATCGACTAATGAGGCTCACTACAAACATGAGATCAGGTCGAGTAGCCGTGAGATACATCAAGCTCCCCACCATTTGCTTAAACTGAGTTGCATCCACTTTAGTGCCTTCTTCATCTCTGCCAATTTTTTGTCCTGGAACAATTGGATTGCACACTGAATTGTAATTTTCCATTCCAAATCGGCTCAAGATTTCACCTGCATACTTTCTTTGGCAAATGAATATGCCACTGTCTTTTTGGATAACCTCAATTCTGAGAAAGAACCTCATTTGCCCCAAATCTGTCATATCAAACTCCTTCTCCATAGAGCATTTAAATTCAGCCAGCAATTTCTCATCATCACCAGTAAATAATAAATCATCAACATAAATGCTTACAATTAAAATTTTACCTCCCTTTCTTTTAACAAACAACGTCTGCTCATTGGAACTGCTTTTAAAACCTTCCTTGATAAAATAAGATTCTATTCGGCTAAACCAGGCCCTAGGTGCCTGTTTTAAGCCATAAAGAGCTTTCTGCAGTTTGTACACCATCTGTTCACTTCCCTTTTTCTCATAACCCTTCGGCTGCTCAATAAAAACATCTTCCACTAGTTCTCCATGTAAAAAGGCTGATTTAACATCTAATTGATAGATTTTCCAGCCCTTTTGTGCCGCAAAAGCAATGATCATCCTTACCGTATCCATCCTGGCCACAGGTGCAAAAACCTCTGTATAATCAATTCCATACTGCTGAGTGTACCCTTTCACTACCAGCCTTGCTTTATATTTGTCGATTTCTCCAAGTTCGTTTAGTTTAGTTTTGTAAATCCATTTTACGCCAATCTTCTTTGCATTAGCTGGTAAATCCACTAAACGCCAAGTATGATTCTTCTCAATAGATTTGATTTTTTCATCCATGGCCATTCTCCAATTTTTGCTTTTGACTGCTTCTTCAAAATCTGTTGGATCTGAAATCATTAAAAAAGCCATCATGTTAGCTTCATCCTCCTCCGACAAACCTTCTCCTGAAACATAATCTGCTAGACGTATGGGAGGCTGTCGAGTTCTGCCCTCCCTTGCTGCCAATTCAGGTGCAGCAATTATGTCCTCTGTTATAGCGGTAGGGAAATATTCCTCCGATGGTAAATTGACATCAATTTCGTCTCCCCCTGCCATATTCTCTTCTACGACTTTGATGATGTCTCCCCATTCCAATTCAACTTGTTGTTCTTCTTGAAAATCTGTACCCCAATTCCACTCACGATCTTCTTCGAAAACCACATCACGACTTACAATAATTTTCTTGGTAACTGGATCAAACATTCTGTACCCTTTGGATTCGTTGCTAGTTCCAAAAAATACACAGCTCACACTTTTATCTTCAAGTTTGGTTCTTTTTGCATCTGGAATATGTACATGACCCACACACCCAAAAACTCTGAAATAGTCAACTGAAGGCTTCTCTCCACTCCAAGCTTCCTCTGGAGTCATGTTTTTTACGGCTAAAGTGGGTGATCGATTCAAGATGTGAATCGTCCACCTAACTGCTTCTGGCCAGAATACTTTGGGCACTTTCTTCTCTGTTAGCATTGCTCTCACCAAGTTCATCACAGTGCGGTTCTTTCGTTCAGCTACTCCATTTTGTTGTGGAGTATAAGCTGTGGTCAATTGTCGCTTCACTCCATGTTGCTTGCAGAAGTCATTAAACTCTGCAGAGTTAAACTCCCCACCTCTATCTGTTCTCAAACATTTAATAGGTAATCCTGTTTCTTTTTCCACAAGCATTTTGAAACATTTAAAGTGATAAAATGTTTCAGATTTTTCAACAAGAAAATAACCCCAAGCTTTCCTTGAAAAATCATCTATAAAACATAATAAGTACCTCTTGTGGCTGTTTGAAGCTGGCGTGATTGGTCCACAGAGATCAGCGTGAACTAGACCCAACTGTTCAGTTGCTCTCCACTGGCTTTTCTTAGGAATTTGAGTTCGATGTTGCTTACCTTTCACACAAGCTTCGCAAGTAACACTTGGCATGACAATTCGAGGCAAGCCAAGTACCATGTTTTTATGTTCCAAAGTGTGCAAGCCCTTGTAGCTGAGGTGTCCGTAGCGATGATGCCATAAAATTGACTGATCTGTACTGCCAATTTGAAGGCACTTTTCATCTGTCACTGCAGTAAACGGTTCAGCAAGCAAAATGAACATTCTATTTGCACTCATAACAGATTCCGCCATTTTTCCCTTTTGCGGATGGTAAAGACTACATACACCGTCTTTAAACAGGATTGCAACTCCCTTTTCTTGAAGCTGCCCAACACTTAACAGATTGTTTTTAAGTTCAGGAACCAAGTACACATCATTGACAGTGTAACAAATTCCCTGCAGAAATAGTTTCACTACACCTTTTCCAGTCACCTGCATTCTAGTGTTGTTTCCAAGCTTGACCGAATGAGAGAAACTTGTGTCTAAGCTTGAAAACATTTCAGAATTTCCGCACATGTGGTTTGAACATCCAGAATCTACAAACCAGGCGTCGCTTCTTCTTGTTTCATGTAGCTCAACATAAGCCATTAATAACAACTCTTCTTCTTCGTCCAATTCTGCATAATTGGCTTCCTTGTTCAACTTTGGACATTCATATTGAAAATGTCCTAAGTCATGGCACTTGTAACATTCAACAGTTGCTTTGTTGAACGCAGCTCTTCCTCTTCCTCGTCCCCTTCCTCTATAGGAACCTCTCCCTCTGCTGGCTGTTCCTGATCTCCCTTCAATCTTTAAGACCTGATCTTCATCATCGTTGCGTGCCCGTCGAAATTTCTGTTCATGTACTACTAATGAACTTTGGAGTTCATCAACAGACATGGTTTCGATATCCTTGGATTCTTCAATGGATACACAAACATATGTGAATTTCTCGGTTAGGGTACGTAAGATCTTCTCGACAATTTTGGTATCTGACATGTCTTCTCCATTACTCCTCATTTTGTTAGCAACCATCATTACTCTTGCAAAGTAATTGTTAATAGTTTCATCTTTCTTCATTTCTAAAACTTCAAACTCCCTTCTTAATGAGTTAAGAAGAGATTTCTTCACCCTTGAATTTCCTCCGAACTTCTTCTTCATTGAATCCCAGACAATCTTTGCCGTGCGACGATCCAGGATCTGTTCAAAAACAGTTCTGTCAATTGCTTGAAACAGATAATGCTTAACCTGATGATCCTTAGTTCTGGCATCATCAAGTTGAGCTTGCTGCGTATCTGTCAATCTTGTTTCCATCTGTGGTTCTTCAAAACCATTTTCAACCAAGCTCCAAAGTCCTTTTGCTCTAAGGAGATTTTCCATCAGTTCACTCCAGTGATCATAATGACCATCGAAGTGTGGAATTTTCGTCAAGGTTTTGTCGTCACTCATCCTCACAGTGTTAGATCACTCAAAGTTTGCTACTTTTGTCAGGGCCAGTGGGGCTCTGATACCAATTGTAGAGTTTAACAGCAGAGAGCAAATACAAGCATAAACAATTGGATTTCCCAGTGATAATATTATTGAGGTTTTACTTAGCTTAAATAGCCGTTACATTTAACAATAAACCAGAAAAATCTGTAAACAAATAACAATGAAATAACTCAGCTAAAATATCTCTAACAACCTAAAGAATAGGTCTTATTTGACTAAATCAAACAACTTCCAACATATATATATATATATATATATATATTCATGTTTAGAAATGGATAGATTAATAAAAATGTTAAGAAATGTAATATATATTTTTTATGTTTGAAAAGAGGTAAAAGAATGATAAATTTAAGAGCTAAAAGAAGGATAAATTTAAGAGGTATAGAAATAAATTTAGCTTTTATATTTATTGGGAAAGTTTAATCTAGCTATTTTTAACTTTTTATATAATTTAGCCTAAAAGTTTCAATATAAGCTCAATTTAGTCTAAAAATTAAAATTTATAAGCTAAATTTCTTAATTTTTTGATTTAAATAAAAAACCAAAAAGTTTAATTTTTTAATTTTTGGACAAAATTTCTTGATTTCTTAATTTAAGTTCCAAAATTAAAAAGTTCAATCTTGATTTTCTTAATTTTTGAATTAAATTGAGCTTAAATTGAAATTTCTGAATTAAAGTAGATAAAAAGTTGAAAATAGACTAAATTAAACTTTCCTAATAAATATAGGGATATAATTAAGTTATAAACTAATTAAGATTTGAGAGGTAAGATAGGGTAAGATTTACTTTTACTTATCTTTAACACTATTAATTTATTCTCTTCCAAATAAGGGTACACAAGTTACGCTTACTCTTATTTACCCCAACCTTCACCCATCCAAACAAAGCTTAAGATAAGATTTAATATATTTATAACTTTTTAAATAATTTTCAAATACTCTTTATCAATTTTGATTGATAAGGAATAGAAGCTTTCATAATCATTATCAATATCAATTAAATTGATCTTATTTAGTATGCAATTTATATTAGAAAAAATGACGAAATTTATGAATCCAATAATGAAAGAAAAGGTGATAATACATATGACAAAGAAAGATGGAAATTGGTGGGAGGAATAATTATTATAGGGTAGAAAACCATAGGGATTGCAGATCGACAAGGGAAGAGTTTCTCAATTCTCATCCACCAACTGGCTGCTTCATATAAATTTTCTGACATCACCCTTGCGTAATTTCTTACATCTCATCTCACTGTAATCATAAAACCATTCTTTCTTTAGCGAAAATGATTTGAGATTTAAATTCGAGAGTTTTTAATTTTAGATATAACTTTAATATTAATTAACTAATCAATTTAGAATTATCCAAAAATCTTATCACATGATTAATATAAGATGATGGAATCATAATATTTATAAATTAACTTTCATATTTATACTAAAGCCACTAAAAAAATTATTAACAATAAATTGATAGATCTATTGTTAAATCCATAACTGATAATATAGGTTAGCAACGAATTTATTGTTAATTCGTTACTAAAATCTACTAGTGATGAAATTTTTAGCAGTGTTCATAATCTATTAATAATTTGTGACTAATTTAAAAATTAATTTTTAGTGATGGATTTTAACTGGTCCGTCGTTGAAACCATCGCTATTAAAGATCAATGATGAATTAGTAAAATATCAGCGATGGATCCATTACTACTCAATATTTTTGTGACAGAATTTTAATCTTTCGTTAAATTCGTATCTGATTCTTGTAAATTCATAAATTATATTGAGATGTTTATCATATTTATTAGTACGATGTATATTTGGGAATTTTGATTGTTGCTAAGAATTAAATTGATATGAATACTTAAATTATTCACAATAAATATAAACAATATATATTATATTGAACCACAAATATAACACACATATATAAACTTATTATATATATAACTTAAAGGGGACATAAATTCAACCTATTTGTATCACAATAAAACATATTTAGAAGGAAACTCAACTTAGAACCTTTTAACCATACATAATACTTCAGGAGGAGCTTAACTCAACATGTATACATCATCTCTAGGTGAGGAGAGATTCCATATTCCACGGTTAGAGCATATCTTTAATGTTATTGAGGAATTATAATAGAGTTTATAGATTGTCCATCAAGAGAAACAGTCGGTAAACTTAAACTCTTAGATTAATTACGTGCTAATTGATTTTTACTAATTAAATCAATTCTCAATAGGTTAAAATTTAAATATTTAACAAATAATAAAATATAAAGTACTTAAGGGTTGGACTTAAAAAGTGTGATATTGAATATGTGATATTGAATATCTTGTACACCATTTATAACTAAATTGAATATGGTAGAATCCTGTTAATTATAAGGCAGCATCAAATTTATGTTCTAAAGATTTGTAACTAATATATATATATATATATATATATATATATATATATATATATATATATATATATATATATATATATATATATATAATTTATAATGGATATACATGTTGATGTTGCTTGGGATTCTTGGGTTATCAAACGATTCTTGCACAATCTATAGCAAGAGAAGATGTGAGGTCAATCGCCTAAGTAAAGCCACTTTGACTTTCAAGTCAATAAATGTTTAAAGAGGAAAACAAGTACCGTAAATACTAAAGGAATAAAATTGCATATTTTGACTATTGTCATGATTCCTATTTATAAAGTAAGAGATAACGTCTTTTTATTATACTTGGGATCTCGTAAACTCATATCCAACTATATTCCTCCATGTATTATGAAAATATCACGTTAAGTGACATTCTTGGTAAAAATATAGCATATCCCAATAATTTGTGTTCGATTTCTAACATATTTCTTTTCTATCCGAACTCCTTTTGCCTTGTCCGAACATCTTATATCTTGTTTGAACACCTTATGTCTTATCCGAACACTTTGTACTTTGTTCGAACACCTTGTCCTTTATCTGAACACCCTGCTCTCTAAAGGAACACCTTATTCAATTACCCTAAATGACAATCCGAATTCGACCCATCTCAAATGATCAGGACTCTCTAAAGATTGATTTATACTTTTGGGCATACTATATTACATGTCAATTTATATAATAGTATTGATGTTATAATATAACATTTGATATTTAATCACAAACTTAACAACTAATACAATCTCTAGCTATCGAGAGTTGATCTAATAAATTATTTTTATCAAATATAAATATGCACACACACAAGATTAGGGAAGAGACATGCTCCTTAGTAAAATTATGACAATACTCGTCTAACAATTGAAGTATCAAATTAATTTAAATTCATTTTCAATTTTTAGTGAGGTGTAATTACCTATGCATCATAAAAAAAACATGCCCATACACCGTCTAATATTTACATATCCTTAATTTAATTAATTATATCACCTACACAATTATCTGCTAAAACTCTAGTTGCCCATGATGTCCAATTAACTATAATCTCAATTAAATTCAAGTGATTAATATTTTCAATAGTTTATAATCATCCATATTTAATTTATAATTAATCTTCACGCAATTATATAATCCATACACAATATTTTAAAACATTGATTTTAAGCTATCTTATTATGCCAGCATTTGAAATGAGTTTAGAGTTCACCCTTGTGAGCTCTGATTTAGCGGATGCAATTGGCACGTCCCAAAATACAAGAAACAACCCTCCTTTTGCGATGATCCTTTGGGTTTCCAGGCACCTATAAGATACTCACATCTAATTACTTCATTGTCTGGTTGCTGGTAGAGTTTCACCAATGTAAAGATACCTCCCCAAGATGAAATCGGTCAATTAATGTTGGCCATCACTGGGATATCTTGGTCTTTTATTATTTAAAATGTACACTTAAAAAAGATTAGATTAGCACCCAACGGAATCGATTGCTAATTCATTAAAATCAGTTGCTAATCAATTTAGCAACTGATTTAGTTGATTGTAATGAGGTTGATTACAAATAGCAACTAACAACCAAATTGATTGCTAAATTAATTAAATTTAAAAAATAAACTTTTTGATAAAAAAAACTTTAAATTTAAAAAATAAACTTTTTGATAAAAAAATTATCGGTTGCTAATAGTTATTAAAACATAATCATTTACAGAAATTTAGCACTTTTAATTTTATAATTTTACAACCATTTTGTAAATTGGTTATTATTTACAACTAATTTAGCAACTGAAAAATCGGTTGTTAATTTAAAAAAAATTAAATTTCTAAATAATAAATAAAAGTTCAAATAAATAATTTTTTTAAAAAATTACTATAATAATAAATTATTAATGAAAATTTAGTACTAAAAAATTAATATAAAAATATTATAAAAAATTACTAAGAATAACTATTATAAAAAGTATTAACAAAAATTAAATATAAAAAATATTTAAAAGATAAATTACTAAAAAAATTACCATATATATATATATATTATAACAAAAAAATTACTAAAAATTAATACTACAAATAATTTACTAACAAAAAATATATTTCTACAAAAATTTTTATTTTATGCCAAAGAAAAATAAATTAAATAAAAAAGATGAGAAAGAAAAAGATGATGAAATAGAAAAACTATAATAAAGAAAAAGATGACGAAGAAAATAGATGATAAAGAAAAATATGATGAAAAATAAAATAGATGATAAAGAAAAGATAACGAATAATAAAATATATGAGAAAAAAAAGATAAAAAAGAAAATATATAAGAAAAAAATAATAAAAAAATATTAACTAATTTTAATTAGTTATAAAAATCAGTTGCTATTAACTCTGCCTAAGTAGTTTGCACTTAGCTGGTCCCAAGCCCGGATAAAGGAGGAGGGTTGCGGTAGGTGACAACCAGCGTAAAAATTTCGTCACACCCTATGATATGGATTCAAAAGATATAAACGTTGGGGCGTCCTCTATTAACGACGCTACACGGAGCCCGGTGTAGTGATAAATATGCAAGGGTGTAGGGCGTTCAGCGCCATGCCGCCGGTGTGGTGTTAAGTGAGCAAGGGTTCCCACATCATGGATGGGTGTGGGTAAAGAAGTTAGTCCATAGGATAGATAGTAGAACAAATAGTGAAACAGAACACAAGATAGACATAGAAAACAATAGAAGATATCATAGAAGGAGACCAATTAGGAAGGAGCAGGATAGGAGGAGGATTAGGATTGGTACTTGGAATGTTGGATCACTTACAGGAAAATTAATGGAGCTTGTGGATACCTTGGAAAGGAGAAGGGTGAATATTGCTTGCATTCAGGAGACTAAATGGGTAGGAGAGAAAAGTAAGGAAGTGGGTAATTCAGGGTACAAACTGTGGTTTACCGGAAAGGAGAGAAACAAGAACGTAGTGGGTATAATCATAGACAGAATATTGAAAGACGCAGTAGTAGCTGTGAAAAGAGTAGGAGATAGAATTATACTAGTAAAGCTAGTACTAGAAGGAGAAACAATAAATATAGTTAGTGCTTATGCCCCACAAATAGGACTAGACAGTGAGAGTAAACAAAGGTTTTGGGAAGATATGGATGATTTAATGCAAAGCATACCGAATGAAGAGAATGTTTTCATTGGTGGAGATTTGAATGGACATGTAGGAAGTGATAGGCAAGGTTATGAGAATGTTCATGGAGGTTTTGGTTTTGGCAGTCGAAATGAGATGGGAAAAAGCATCCTGGATTTTGCTATGGCATACGACCTAATACTAGCAAATACCTACTTTATAAAAAGAGAGTCACATTTAGTGACTTTCAAAAGTGGGCAACATAGAAGCCAAATCGACTTCCTCTTAACCAGGAAGACAAATAGAGCTCTATGCAAGAATTGCAAGATCATTCCAGGAGAGGCT
Source organism: Hevea brasiliensis (assembly GCF_030052815.1). NCBI lineage: Eukaryota > Viridiplantae > Streptophyta > Magnoliopsida > Malpighiales > Euphorbiaceae > Hevea > Hevea brasiliensis. Next base: position 3,048,802 of record NC_079498.1, on the reverse strand, counting down.
TTAACAAGTCAACATAGGTTGGTGGTCTTGGATGTCAAGTTTAGGAACAATTCAAGTAAGGTCAGAAGAAATAGTGTAGCTCGAACAAAGTGGTGGGAGTTCAAAGGAGTAAAGCAAGTGAAGTTCAAAAATGAGCTTCTCGAGTCCGAAGTATGGAAGCTAGATATGGAGGCCAATGATATGTAGATACAGATGGCATCAAAGATTAGAGAAGTAGCTAGAAAAGTACTTGGAGAGTCTAAAGGACATGGACCACCCTCAAAAGAGAGATGGTGGTGGAATGAGGAAGTACAAAAGGCAGTGAAGAGAAAAAGGGAATGGTATAAGAAATTACCTAAATATGATAATAATAAGGCATATGAACAGTACAAGATAGCAAAGAAAGAGGCAAAAAAGGCAGTTAGTCAAGCAAGAGTACAGGCCTTTGAAAAGTTATAATAGAAACTTGGAACTAAAGAAGGGGAGAAAGATATTTATAGATTAGCAAGGAGTAGAGAAAGGAAATGTCAAGATCTCAATCAAGTTAGGTGCATCAAGGATAAAGAAGGAAAAGTGTTAGTGAAAGATGAGGACATTAAAGAAAGATGGAGAAATTATTTTAATGATCTCTTTAATAATAGTCAAAATGGAAATAGCGTGAATATAGATTTTAGAACAATAGAAAAGAATGTAAATTATACTAGAAGAATTAGATCTTTAGAAGTAAAGGAAGCACTTAAGAGAATGAAAGTGGATAAAGCCTGTGGACCCGATGAAATACCAATTGAAGTGTGGAAGTATTTGGGAGATATGGGAGTGGCATGGTTAACTAAATTATTTAATAAGATTCTAAACTCAAAGAAAATGCCTGATGAATGGAGGAAGAGTATTTTAGTACCTATTTTTAAAAATAAGGAAGACATACAAAGTTGCTCAAACTATAGGAGAATTAAACTCATGAGCCATATTATGAAGTTGTGGGAGAGAGTTGTGGAGCATCGACTACATCATGATACTTCTATCTCTCTCAATCAATTTGGTTTCATGCCCGGTCGTTCAACTATGGAAGCGATCTTTCTCATTAGAAGCTTGATGGAGAAATATAGAGATGTGAAGAAAGATCTACACATGGTTTTTATTGATTTGGAGAAGGCTTATGATAGTGTTCCAAGAGAGTTCTTATGGAATGTGTTAGAACAAAAGAGGGTATCTATTAGGTACATACAAGTATTGAAAGATATGTATGAAGGAGTAACTACTATTGTGCGCACAGTGGGAGGGGACACAAGAGATTTTCCGATCTCAATTGGATTATACCAAGGATTAGCCATAAGCCCTTACCTTTTTACATTAGTTTTAGATGAACTGACGAAACATATACAAGAGAGTATTCCTTGGTGCATGATGTTTGCGGATGATATTGTTCTGATAGATGAGACACGAGAAGGAGTCAATAGGAAGCTAGAACTTTGGAGAAGTACTCTAGAGTCAAAGGGTTTTAAGTTAAGTAGAACGAAGACATAATACATGCATTGCAAGTTCAGTGAAGGCCAAACTGGTGATAGGGAAGGAGTTAGTTTGAATGGAGTGGTACTGTTCCAAAGTAATCACTTTAAATATCTAGGCTCAGTCCTTCAAGTAGATGGGGGATGTGAGGAGGATGTTAGTCATAGGATTAAAGCCGGATGGTTGAAGTGGAGACGTGCCACGGAGTTTTATGTGATCGTAAGATTCCCAATAAATTAAAAGGAAAATTTTACCGCATGACCATACGGCTATGTTATATGGTAGTGAGTGTTGGGCACTGAAAGAGTCGTATGCATCTAAGTTAAGAGTTGCAGAGATGAGAATGTTAAGGTGGATGAGTGGCCATACTAGACTAGATAAAGTCCATAATGAAAGTATTAGAGAAAAGGTAGGAGTGGTGCCAATTGAAGATAAGTTGAGAGAAGGGAGATTAAGGTAGTTTGGTCATGTGAAGCGTAGACATACGGAGGCTCCAGTTAGACAAGTAGAGCACATTAGGTTAGAGGATAGAAAGAAAAAAAGAGGTAGACCTAAATTGACTTGGAGGAGAGTAGTACAACATGACTTAGAAGTATTACACATTTCTGAGGATTTAACCCAAAATCGTTCAGAGTGGAAAAAGCGAATCCATATAGCCGACCCCAAATTTTTGGGATAAAAGCTTAGTTGAGTTGAGTTGAGTATAAAAATCAGTTGCTATTAGCAACCTATTATCAAATTGACTACAAATCAAAATAAAAAACAAAAAAATAGGAAAAATTTTTTCTAGGGGAAAAATTAGTTGTTATTAGCAACCGAATCGGTTACAAATAAAAAAAAATTATGGAAATTTTTTGGGGGAATTAATTAGTTTCAAAAATCGATCGTTGTTAGTTATTGATTCGTAAATTGATTTCAAATAAAAAAAGAAAACAAATGATTGGACAGAAATTTTTTTGGAGAAAAATTAATTGTAAAATTGATTGTTAATAACAACCAATTTAGTCAGTTTCAACAATCGATTGATATTAGCAACTAATTCACAAATCGGTTGTAAATAAAAAAAAATTAAAAGAAATTTTTTTAGAGAAAATTTAATCACTAATTTGAAATCGGTTGCTAAAATCGGTTACTAGATAATAACTAATAAATAATCGATTACAAATAACAATCGATTTCAACAACCGATTATAAATTAGTTATTAACTTTGGAGCCAATTAAAATAATTCTTTAATTTAGCGATCAGTTTCCTAAATTGGTTGTTGTTAGCAACTGATTTTAAAATCAATTGCTATTAGCAACAGATTTTAATAATCGATTTCTTAATCAGTTGTTAATAATAACTAATTTTAAAATTAATTATTAATCATATTTAAAGTTTTTTTAATATTAATTAATAATTAATCGATTATAAATCTATTATTAATAACAACTGATTTAATAATCATTCTTAAATTGATTATTAAATTTTTAAAAATTAATTATTTTGTTAAAAAAATGAAATCACATATTAGTTATAAAATTAATTATTAACAATAATCTATTCCAATTGATTATAATAATTAACCGCAAAACTAATTATTTTTTACGGTGATGGCTGGTGCCAAATGAAAGCAATTTTTTCTTGCCACCATGGACCGCATTGTTGTCTGGAAAAGGAGTGCTTGGCCCAGAGAGTCGAGCGCCACCAGGATCGTCGTTATTCGATGTTTGAGCTGCCAGTAGGAACACGGCGTCACAACTTCTCTCTGCTTACTTCTTGTCGGTGTCGCTGTTGTTCTTGGGCTCATTGAGGTGGTGTTGGGGCCGATGGCAGGGGAAGCTTAGACGTTGTAGCTACGGGTCATCTCTCTCTCTGTCCAATTACCAAGTTCCTCTCTCTTTCTCCTTTTAGGGAGAGCTGCATATTACCAACAAATAAAATATCGTAAAATAATTTAAGACTCCATAATTAAATAATAATATTGATTAGACATAAATTTTATTAAAATAAAATAAAATAAAATATTTAAAAATGTAATAAATTCATAAATTTATATTAAATTATAAAAATTGAAATGTTTTACATTTATAGAATTTTTGTAGTTTAAATTACACAATATCCAAACCTACTTTAAATTAAATAAATTAACCATGCGAGCATAATTATTAAAAATTGCTGATTGACTCCTGATATTTAGCCTATTTATGTACTAGAAAACTATGATTAGATAATTAAAAAAAAAAAGTATTTCCTTATCCTGCTGAATTTGACTGAAATCTATATCTATATAATTAGAAGGGAGAAAAAAATAAATTAATGGATGATAGAGTGATGTGTCCACAAAGTCTCCACCTGAAGGGCGCAAATCCGTACAAGCTGATGTGGCCGGTGCAGAATTTTCTGTTTACTTCATTGGTCAGTGAATCTTGTCATCTTGATGTGAAACTTGTCCTCAAAGGTGAGGTGTCTTGCTTCTGCACAAGCAAAAAATTATATTTTATAATGAAATTTATTATATGTTATAACAAAATTCATAATTATTTTAGTCATTTTTAATTAAATGAATATATAAAATACTGGTTTTAATTGGCCTACCTCATATTTCTTATTTTTAACATCACTACTGGCGTTTTTTTTACACCCTTCTTCATCTCAAAAGTTAGAAATGAATTTTTATTTTTAAAGAAAATAATTAATAACTCAAAAAAGGGTAGGTATATGTGATGATGACACATATCTCTTAGACTTGGATCAACAAGAATGAATAAGTAAACTTTGACTTGGAACGCCTATTTTACTGCCACTCAATTTTATAGTGATCTCTTTTGAGAGGATTTTATTAGGAATTTTCTAATCGAAAGATGATCCTTATTTATAAAATTAGAGAGTCAATAATTATTAAACACGTGTAAAATTTCTATAAATAGACTGTCTTAATAATTGAAATTTGTTTTCGAAGTCCCATCAGGTTGCCCTTAGTAACAATAGATTTAGTACGTGGGGTCTAATAAGGAGATATATTAACCAATCGAACAGTTATTATAGTAGATTTCTTATTTGACCAGTTTGCCCTGAGAAGACGAGCGGCCTAGCCTTCCAACAAAAAGTTTTGGAGCTCAAACAAACCGGAAGTTAACATAAATCCAGGCTTATAGGATTTTGGACCTCTGGCTGTTGCCTTCTCAGGTAGCCTGTGGAGAAGCCGGCGTGATGGATGGTGCCAAGTTCGGCATCCAAATGTCTTATCGTCAAGTTGATTATGCAATCCATTGACATGTTCCCATAATGTGAATTAAATAGGCCGTAACAAGCCCACATGACGGGACCTTTGATCGTCCATAATTGTAAAGCTATGTAGCTGCGTGAGTGTGAGAGTTGGTTAGCATCTGTGTTAAGCTCAAGGCGACGGATGACACAGGAACAAGTACCAAGGAGCTCCTTTAATGTAAGAAGAATCCAAATGAGCCGAAAGGGGGTCCATGGTGGTTTCAAAGGCTTGAATGTCGATCCTCAGGATTCCTCCAACTCCTTTCCTAGTCATATGCGCTCTTGCATTATATTTTCTAATTTCCTAAACTACATACATATGAATATTTTATATATTTACACGTGTCGTTTATTCAATGCCTGACTTATTTACTTGTTATCAATAACAATTACAAGAGAGGTTATGATAGTGTATCTACTTTGTTTCCTTAGCCAAATATAAAAGAGATGATTAAAACATCCATTAAAATTTTAAAATTTAAAGTATTATTTATTTCAAAAGAGGAAAACAAGTTTATAAATATGAGTGCTACTCATGCAAATTGCGAAATGATAAGCTTTGGAATTTTTTTTTCTCTCATTTTCAACAGCTAAATGATTACTTTGAGTCAGTTCACATTATGCAAATGGCAGAATTAGAACAAATTGAAGGGAAAAATGCTAAGTGGGAATGTGATGAGCATAACCATACATGGCTAAGTCGGAGCAAATATAATTGGATTACGTTTATTAATGTATGGTGGAGCCTGAAATTATAACTTCGCTAATATTGAGGTTATATGATGCCGTTTTAGCTATAGAGACTTGTAAATAAAGGAAAATAGTTAGAAGTCTTTCCGATGTTCAAGTTAAAGGGGTCAATATTATTTTGATAGTGATAAAGTACTAGAAAAAAAAAATTAGAGAGAGAGGAGAAGGAACCTCCTCCTTATTACCTAATTATATTTATAGAGAATGATGAGATATATTTCTTAGCATATTTTATGATATATTCTAAATAATATTTTTAGTGGGGTATATTTTTTAACTAAAAGTTATATTTTTTTAGGTGATTATTTTATTATATCAACACATATTTAAAGTTACAGAAATGTTAAGAAATTATTCAATTTGAAAGCTTGCAAACATATGAGGAATATGAATAATTTTATATTTTTCACTAGATTTGTTAAATTATCTGATTCATAATTTATTTTTATTTAGATAAAATCTAAATTATGTTATAAAAATTAAGATTATCGGATGATTTAATCGAAAATTAATCCATTTAAATTGATTTGATCAACTCACTTTTTGATTTAAATATTAAATTAGTAAATTTTTAAAAATAGTTAACATTATTCAAAATGATCCGCAATTCCATAAAATAATTTTCTATACCTCACAGAAAATTGATAAAAATTAATTTTTTTAATAATTAAAATAGATATTTGTAATTTTTATAATTAAAAATAGATAATTAATCGGTTAAGATATTATTAGTCTAACAGCAACGATAATAAGAGATTATAAATAAAAAATATTCCACATTTTTTAATGCTTAAAACATTTAGAAAAATGAGTTAATGAGATTTTTTTTGTCAAAGGAAAAATTAAATAATTGTATAAATGATCGAGGAAAATAAGCTTGACTATTAAGGTTCAGTTTGTTTTATAAAAAATATTTTGTATTTTTTAATATTTAAAACACTTAAAAAAATGAGTCAATAAAATATTTTTTATCAAAGTGAAAATTAAGTCATTTTAGAAAAAATTATTTTTTATTTTTTAGAATTTGATAATTTTATTAAAATATGAAAAACACTTTTACATATATGACATAAATATATATATATTTGGTTCAACATTACAACTAAATAATAGAAAATATTTTCATTTTTTCATAAAAAATATTTTTTATATATAAATTATTTTTCACAAAATAAATGGAGTTTAATACTCAGTAAAAATAACTTGTATATGAAAATATTTTCTAAAAAAATACTTTTCATAAAAATATTTTTTATTGTTCGGTTGTAATATTAAATTAATGGTATGTGTTAATATTATGCATGTATAAATATTTTATATTTTAATAAAATTATCAAAGTTTAAAAAATAAAAAATAATATCCTCTTTTAAAAATAAAAAAATATTTTTCTTAAAAATGACTTAATTTTTTTTTAATTAGAAAAATATTTTCTATTAATTCATTTTTCTAAATGCGCTAAAAGCACAAAAAATAATCACAAAGTTAGGGATACACTTATAATTTAAAAATTTTTTCTTCCACTTATTTCCCAATTTGAAGAGAAAATGAAAATAGGTTTTAATATTTATTTTCCTCTTAATTAAATTTTCATTCTCTCCTTATTTTCTTTTATTACAAATAAAAAATTATAATAATTTTCTTCTCAAAATTTTCTTCCATTATTATTTTTCTTTTATCTAAATATAATGTAGAAAAAAGAAGTAACAAGACGAAGTGAGTACAATTATATAAGATACAATTGTCCTTTTCTTTCACAATGAAGGTTAGTATATAGCGGAGTAAGATGTATATTAATTGAAACGTGGCCCTTTTAACAACTCATCCTCTTTTTTCCCTCATATTTTCTTCCTCTTTTTATCTCCTGATTTTATCTTTGTGAGTGTTTTTATATAACTAATTTCCTTTCTTTTTTATTCTCATTTTATAATTTTTTTTAGTAAATCACAGTATCTCTTAATTTTAACTCATTATATTAGATTTAATCTCGCTCGCGCCGAAAAAATTTTAGCTATTTAATTTCATCAAATTTATCATCGTTAATAATAGATGTTAAGTGAATCTCCTGTTGATAAATATGCATTCCTTCCTATTGAGAAGTTTTTATATATGTTTATAGTTATTTATTTTGTCTTGGACAAAGATACTCGACGAGTTTTAGATCTTAATTATAGAAGATCTAAAATTTAAGATTATTTAATGGTGCTCGTAAGAAGACTATAAAATCGAAAAGTGAAGTAAAATTCTTTATATTATTTTTTATATTAATAATTAATTTTTATTTAAGTAAAAATATAATATATTAATTCGTATTTCACTTTGTATTAACTTCAAATTAATCTTTTCAGTAGAGATAGCCATGGATTCGGATTGAAATTAATAATTCTAATTTAAAATTTTAAAAGATTTTAAAAGAATTAGAGTGGGATTGTAAAATTTTTTAATTTTAATTTTTTAATTAACTTTAATTGTTATTTTTAAAAAAATTATATAACATTTTAAAAAAAATATAATTTTAATTTGAAATTAAATCGATTGGTATTAATCTAGTTAAAATTAAATTTGATAAATTTAATTTAATTTAATTTTAAATTAAATCAGTTTAATTTTTAATTTGGAACCAACCATGACAGGCATTGTCTCAAGTCATCACCAAATGCACATTCTCATTTATTGTGATTTTTCTTGATTGGATTGGCTAGCATTATCATTGGACGGATAGGTCAACTTCCATAACAAAAATGAAATAATTGTATTTTGAAGGGTCAAAAATATGCCACATATGCTTGCTATTGTAGCCATTAAACTTCCTCTAGCCTAGCTATAGGCCATTGCCCTGTGATCAATTTTCTTAAAAAAAACTTAGTACTAATTTCTTATCAACGTGCCTAAAGAAGGGACATATATATTCGTAGAACTTGATATTAGATAAATAGACAATCCTTTAAATAAATAATATGTGTATGCACATGAAGGGATCGTACGTATGCTATCGAGAAAATTGGTGAACATGTGATGGAGGCGCATAGTCCTGAGAAGGAGTTAGATATTTTCAGGGTATAAATATACTAGTTATTGGACAAATGGAGCTCCATATTGAAAGAAGCTAGATACTCCTTAGACCCGATAAGGTAGAAATCTATCCAATAACACCCTCATCTTTGTCTCAATCTCATTCACAATCCTGAATCAAATAAGACGCTCAGCCAATCTCCACACCAAAGCAGTCGTATAGTCCAAGCAATGGGAATTATAGACGGCCATAATCTCATTTAGACGGGCTCACAATGACAACATCAATTCACACTATAACCAATATCACCGAAATAACATGACCAACATGATGGAAAAATACATGGAGGCCGAAATTAAAACCTATTACTTTTGCTGATTACCCCCATGATTTGCCTATAAAAGCAAGGATTAGAGATTCAGAGTTACATAAGTATAGTCCATGTCATTTCCCGACTTGTTTGGACCTGAGAACCTTCCATTATAAGGTTGACTCATGTACTCGTCCCGAATAAACCCATCAGACGAGACGTCTATTATGCCAACCCGATTGGTTATTGTGTGTCATTATTGGTCATAGCATACTAGGGTCATTAGTGCTTTAATGACAACCTGATTGGACCCCTCAAACAAATTTTAGTGATTATGACAGTCCACTTGTAGTAACTTTACACATGTCAAATAAACATTGACGCGTTAGTTCTATAAAAAAGAATTCTCCCATGTTGGAAGGACAAAATTTTCTTAGCCTATATCATGACCCCATTAGAATCACTCTCCCTATAACTTCTTAAAGTAGTCGGAGTAGTATTATGCCATAAATAAGTAGTCATATGATTCCTAAAGATACTATAGCAACCGTATTACCCCAAATCCATCTTAGCCATGTGACACCATTTTAGACACCGTTTAATTTCTTAACTATCACAACTTATTTAATTAGTAATGTGAAATTAGCATTAATTTTCTAATTAATATAGAGGACACAAATAAAATAATAATGTACTTATCAAGTTTACACATATTTAGATTTATATCAATTATTAATAAAAAAAATGTAAGATAATTTTTCTGTTATTCTTAGAAAAATCATAGGCATACTTAATTTCTCTATAAACCCATGAATTAATTAATGTACAGAATCTTCAATTTGAGAACAAATTAATCAATGAAATTCTTAAAGAATGAATTTATATTTTAATTCGAAAATAAGCTCCAATCAAGTTTTGAACTATGCACATTCTTCAACCAAAGGATAATCAAAAGATGAATATATAATATATTTCTTTTTTGAAGATAATTAGCATATAGAATAATAATAATAATAATAATAATAATAATAATAATAATAATAATAATAATAATAATAATAATAATAATAATAATAATAATAATAATAATAAAATTTTATTTTAATTTAATTAAGTGGATTATATGATTTTTTTTGGCTATTCAACTTTACTTAAATTAATGCACTTTAATATTTAAAAATTAAAAATCTTTTGATACTACTTTTCTCTATATTATTTTAAGTCTTATTTTTTTTTTATTTTTTTATATTAACTTAATGAACTATATTAAATATAATCAAACTATCTTAATTGATTCTTTTTTATGATTAATTGGAAGTGTATTTTTTTAATATTTACAAGATAATGGAAAAAAGCTAATGCAACCAAGAAAAAGAATTGTCTAGATGAAGGATAAATTTCAAGAGTTGTTCATGCATGCACTTTTAGGGTTGTAATAAAAATGTTTCTAAATTTAAAAATGTAACATAAATTTCTTGAATTTTAAAACTTTGTGGAGTAAAATTATTTTAACCTTTAATATATAGTCAGTTTATAATTAACACGCTTATATGGATAATCTAGAGTGGTGATAACATGGACAATTACTGTTATTTTTTGGAGGCAAAATCTTTTTATTCAGTTGCTATACATATAACACTTCATTATCCCATACGGCTAAAATTATTATTAATTTTTTTTTATAGTTAATCTGTAAAGAAAATCATAATCAGTTTTGCAATTGTTATATTGAGAAAAGAGAATTATTCACTACACTATCACTTTAGATTGTATAAACTAGTCATAAGGAGTTAAAAAAATTTTATTATTCAAAATTTCAAAATTTAAAGGATTTTATGTTATATTAAAATTTAAGTACAATTCTATTATAACCCCTAAAGTTCAAGGGTAACTATTGAAATTTTTCCTATAAATATACCATGTAATCAATGTTCTATAATTACACCTCCTAATTGAACTTAAAAAAAAAATTAAGTAAAATCTACTAGAAAGCTGTGAGTTTTTAAAATAAAAAGCTTCAGTTAAGATTGAGTTGGAAATCTGATAATCTTGTAAATGACAATAATATTATTAAATTAAAGATCATTGATTAAAATTAAATTATTTTTTTATATCAATTATTATATTATTAGTGCTTACCTAGGCATGGGAAGTGTGCCTTCAGCATTCAAACAAGACCTCAGGCACCAAAGAAATTCCAAACCACTCGATATGCAAACAATACCGCCTCAAACACTAAACCAATTAAAGTCAATAATAAAAGAGGATATCATAGTAATTGATAATAGTACACTTGGCGTTGGCTTTGCTCCCTTTAAGAGAGAAGCATCATCTTTAACTCGTACTCATTCATCTTCCAAGCTTACTGCAAGAGGGATTGTCCCTAAGTTCAAATTATGATCTGCAGTGTCAATAAGAATGGGCTGTTTTTTGAGACACTTATTGCAAGTTGACATAAAGAGCTCTTTGGATGATTTCCAGTAAATATTATATTGATTGAATTTCACAATAATTATATATAGGATTGATGGTTGGGTACATTTATAAGCAAGGTACTTTGTGGGTTTCATTTAATAGGATGAACTTGTTTAAGCCAGTTGGGTGGCTTGGCACTGAATTGTTAATATAAGAGAATGCTATATATGATATGGTTTTATGCATTACTCTAATATACATGGTAAGGTGTAAGTTTGCTTTTATTTCATATCAATTTGTCTTCATATTCCAATTCACAGTCTACACTCATTATTATCACTGTAATCATTTCCACAAAATACAATTTGCCAAATAAAGCAAGAAAATGTTTGTTATTGTTATTTTTAACAACGATTCTCGCATTTTTCATAAACAGAGGCTACAATTAGATAACAGAGGAATGAATATACATACAATGCTTCATCCAAAATGCATTGACATCCTTTTTGTTGTCTCAATTTAACATGAGATAAGAATTATATCTTATCTATTTTTTATACATGATATCAAAGTTTACTTTGTTTCGTTATTTGACTACTCACAATTATTCATATTTGAGTACAAGAGAGGCGTATTGTCCCATCAAGAGTGAAGCTACCATTTGAGGAAAGAGGTAATTGCCTCCTTCCTTTTTTTTTTTTTTTTTAAATTACTGCTTTTAAGAATATTATATTTAAAAAAATTTCATTAAAATTTATTATGTGCATATTTTCCCCTCTAAAATTTTATTTAAATAAAAAGACCTTAAAGGAAATTTTGACTTAAATTTTGATTTTAATTGCTGTAAAAACTTAAAGGGAATAAATATCAATTTCTTATTAAATAAAATTAAGAAAAAATATTTAGTCTAATTTTCATTTCACAATTTATATGTCTTTTTATATATATTGTGAAAGTTTATTTCTTAATCTCATATTTTAGCTTCGTCACTTTATTTTATAGATATTCATATTTAAATATAAACAAAGTGTATTATTTCATATCAATTTAAAATAAGACAAGAGATTTAAAGAAAAAGACTTATCAATCATTGGCATTGAGCCAAATTTTAAAATTGATTTCAGTCCAGTTCATTCTCTCTGCACCTTCTCCTATCCCAAAACCTAGCACCACCATATCGCCAATTTCATGTATACAAAAATCATTTGTTTCTTGCTACATCTCGCAGTGATATGTGGATGGCATTGCTTTATGTTTTATTTTTCTACTTCAATAAATTAATTTTGCTTATCAAATGAAAAGTATACAAAAGCCATTCTCACCACCAACTATATCTTACCCAGAAAACAAAGAGCACCATCCCTTTTTGGCAGGGGATGATCAATTCACACAAAAAATTTGCAGTCTTTAGTGACATCACATAGATGAATTTTTATGAGTAATATTGAATGGGCTGCTGATTAGCCGCCGTCGACAACAAAGATGAATTAAACACAAACTCCAAATACCTCATGGGTATAAGCTTGACATGCAGGCATACGCGTGTTGAGGTCATGCTAACGTGCAATAAAGCTGACGTGTGAATGACAGAATACATAAATAAATATCGTAGCAATATTCGACTCGGAAGAGGCATTGGAAGGAAGGGGAGAGGGAAGGTGGGGTGTCACGTGCGAAGCACCGGATTATTAGTGAAAGCGATGGAATAAAGGTGTACGGACGGGGCCACCTTGCCACGTGACGGTGGATGAATTGCCTAACATCACCTTGTCCTACTGCTGGGATCCACTTAAATCTGTGTCCTTCTCTGCACTGCTTTTTTCCCCACCAGAAAAGAAATAAAATCAAGAATAATCATCCTCATCCCTACGGTACACTCTGTTATTATATTCTCTAAATTCATTTTTTTAGGGCTACCCATTGAGAAATTAACTCTTCTTGGTCTGAGGGCAATAATGTGAAGTCCAAATCATTATCAATAGATTAACAAGAATCTAAATACACATTTTCATCCCTCAAATAATCATACTTAATTTCTAATTATTATTATTATTATTATTATTATTATTATTATTATTATTATTCATAAAGGAATTATATAAAGCTTTTTGATCTCAAAATTGGCATGCTTATTGTAGTGAGAACACAACTGGGTATTATAAAGAAAAGGAAAAAAAATGATGCACACCTATGAACACCATGCTTTCTTTGAAGAAAAATTTCATGCATGTGGTGGTCATGGTGGGTTCAGATTGTGATTCAAAATTGGCCAACCAAGATTGACCAAATATTTAAGCTGGTTTTTCTTGAACTTGCATACACACATGGAGCTAGTGTGTCTATATATATATATATATATATGTATGTAGGTTGATCAGTAGTTCAGTTGTATATATAATATTTCTTTCTGCCAGTTTCTGTGAGGTAAGCAAATTAAAAGACATGGAACACGTTCGCTTTTGAAGCTATACATACATGAATTCTGGGAATAAGGAACAAGCATTTCTTTTGGTTATCTAAAATTAGAAACCCATGTAGATTGATTCTATTTTTGTGGGCTTGACCTAATGTTCTTTGTCTTCTTTAATTAATTAATTCTTATTTCTATCATATATTGGTGGCTAGTGTGACAAATGATGGTGACAAATACATATTTGAAGTTTGTTTTTATATCTTGACAAGTTGCAAGAAGCATTTTTCTTGTCACAGATCATTCTATAGTAAAAGGAAAAACTAAAACATGATGACTAGTTTGAATAATATTATGCTTAGATTTGACACTTATCTGCGTTTTAAATGACTATCGCTTTTTCTTTATGATCACTTCTTTGTTTTAGATGATTCTCAATCCTTTTAATAATTGAAAATAGGAAAATTTTGCTAGTGTTGACAAAAGGAAATAACCGAAAGAAGTGGTATTGATATGAGTAGACAAATATTAGCAATTAAAAAAAAAAAAAAAAGATAAAGAACCAAATAATGGATAAGATGGTATCAAATTTTCTTATAGGAAGGAGGTGAATTCCTTTTGGGAAGTAGTGGAGTGGGATTTACTTTTAGACATTTTTCTCTAAGGATCTAATGGGTAATTTGTTTTTATTAGGTGAAACACTGTGTGGTGATACTAGATCTTTGTTTTACGTGAGGGGTATATAAATTATTGTAAAATATAGAGCAGAAATTACTTAAGGAATATAATTTTTAATTTTTGTATGTTATATTATTCTCAAATAGTGAAAAGAATTTATTGTTATATGTGGATTTAGGTAAAAATTTGGCCAATCACTTTAAATTTTGTGTCTCTTTATTTTTGTGGTACTTATTTTTTAGCTCATCAAAATTCCCAACAAGTGAATCTCAGTAGAACAGATATATATCAAAAATAAAAAATATTATTAGGGATAACAATTGTCTCCAAACTCAATTTGATTAGCCCTAAATTCAATCAATTTTCTTCAACCCGCCTCAATTCTAATGTTTTATGAGGTGAGGACAGGGAGACCTTCTCCTATCCCAAATCCTCATAACTTGCCCAAACAATAATAAATTATTATTATTTTTATTAAATATATATTTAAATATTATAGTTTTAGCATAAAAATATAAATATTAAAATTATGCTTAAAGCTTATAATTATGCTTACAACTTATATTTCTTTATTTTTAGTAAATAAAATTATATTATATAATAATAAATTGAATGAAAAATAAAAAAATATATAAAGAAAAGTCCCCATGGGGAAATCTACCCTAACTTGCTCCCTGGTAGAGAAGTCCCCGCCCCAATCCCGAACTCCTGTGAGGCGAGGATAGGGGGAGCAATCTTCATCTCCGACCCACCCATTGTCATTCCTAAAGATAATGTTGAATAGTATTGATGGAAAGAGTTTAGACACATTAAAAGAGATTGTCCAAAGGAAAAGAAAAAGGAAAAGTAGAGGAATACAGTAGAAAGTATTATATGGTATCTACTTAGAATGAGAATGAGCTTATCTAAAGCGTGATTCAGGAAAGTTTCATGAAATTTTTTTTTTGTTTAATTTTTTTTTTGCAAATAATAGACCAATATCAATAAAAAAGGAAATAAAAAGAAGGAAAGAATTAAATAATGATTAAATTAAGGAGAAAACGATGACACCATATCTCCACTCTAGCGAAACAGAAGAGAGGTAAATTCCTTTCCTTTTAGAAGTAGTGAGAGTGGAATTGTGGGTAGGCTAAACAGCGAGTGATAATAGAATGTCTATTTTTTATGTGAGCGATATACAAATAATCATAGAATATTGAGTGGCAATTATTCAAGAAATATCATAATTTTTATATATTTTATTATTTTCACATTATGAAAAAAATTTATTGTTACCCATGAATATAAGCAAAAATTTAACCAAATCACATAAAATTTTATCTCTTTATTTTTTTCCTCTAATATTTACTTTTAGGGGGTATTTGGTATGAATTAACAAGGTGTAATTGTTATCTTTGTAACTTTTAACTCTCATTAATGTTGTTTGGATATGAATAGGTTAACTTTTCACTTCATTAATATTTATACATTTTTAAAAGGTTAAACATTAATCTTGGAGGTCTAAATTAATAATTACTCTCCTTAAAAATTAAAACTTATAAAGTTAATATTTAATCCTTAATTTTTTAATCTTATACCAAACACACCTTTAAGCTCTTCAAAATTCCCAACTAAATTCTCTCTAGAGCAATGCAAATTTTAAACTATTACATATATGTGTGTGATCCAATTCACATTCTTTAATCACAGAAAAAGAAAACCAGCCATGGTGAGATTCAGAGCAGCAGGCAGGCCTTTGTCTAACTGAAACCATATGTAAAGTACATATATGGAAGATGTACATAAATACATATGCATACAGGCTTTATGCCTCTAAAATCATGGTCCCCTTGGTAGCCATAACAAGAACTTGCACAAATTTTCACAAAATAAACCAGACTTTATCTTGAGGAATCAAATGCTAATATATTCTACTTTTAGAGCTACAAAAATTTTATTTAGAAAAACATTTATTAAAAAAATAATTAAATATATTTAATTATTTTAAAGTTATCATAACTAAAATTTAACATATTTAATTTTAAATTAATTTTTAACAAGTAACATATTTAAGAATGTGTTGTTTTTAAATAAGGCAATGTGAATCATAGAACATCCCTTTAGCAAAAATCTCGAAACCTTGCTTTCATAGTACACGGGTATCCAAGATTGAAACATGAGCGCTCAAAATTATGGAGAAATACTCTCCAATGGTATAAAGTGTAAGTATACAAGATAAAAGCTATCTCCATACATTTCATCATCAAACATATTTATAATTATTGATTTGAGATTCGAAATGACTGCCATTAGGCCGCTAACCTTCATTTGCAGGTTTCCAACTTACAAGGGATCCAATTCAAGGACTCACAAAAGCAATAAATATGAATAGTAATAAGAATATATATTACAAAACAATTGCAGTGTTTGTATGGTGGAGAGTAGAGAACAGAAATTAGGGTTGGTGTGGGTGGACGTTTCCAATACATGATTCGAGGTTGGTCCTCGACGTCCCTCTTCCTGCTGCTGCTGCTCCTCTCTCAAATAATTGTGCTAGCTATGGTACTCAAACGCAATAAATCTCTCACATGGCCAACAACTGCTAAGTCCCTTTTTCTTGTGGGGCTATCTGTGCTTTATTCATGGCAAGCAACCTAGTACTTCACCTTAATATGCTACTCACTACACCTTTGTAATCTAACCACAATTATAATAAATTTTATAATATATATATATTTTGTTATTGATTATCACTCACGATTCTTAGTCTCTCTCACCTTCGTACACATTGAATGATTTATGTGTACAATACACAAAAATAAAAAGTTTTTTAAAAAAAAGTCCCATTTGCAATTTCTTTAGTATTCAACAATTACAAATTTTGAAGTGATTAATTTTATGTGAATCATAAAATAATAAATATAGAGATATTTTGATAAATAAATTTAAAAAAAAAAGTAAAGATGGAATTATATAAATAATATATATTAAATAAGTCAATTATACTTTGGCAAACTTTATGTTTTACTATTTGGGGACAATGAATCACCTTCATCTCTCTAAATCAACGGCCAGCATTAGATAGCCGGCTGAGACAGAATAGATATTGGCTGTTTTTCATCAAAAAATGTCAAACTCCCTCTATATCAAGAAGTAATTCATATAAAGTAAATATAATATGATTCTTCATTAATTAATAATGAAGTTGAGTTCATTTTAGGGTTCAGTATTGAAAGATCATCACCCAGTTTTCATTGTATGGATATAATATGATGGTTAATTACGATAGAACTCATATGCACACCACCATAATTAATAATTATAACACAACTATTATACATATGATGGTTCATTCATAAACTGAAATTAATTTTTTCTGTTTTTTATTTAGAGGAACTCAATACGTAAAATTCAATACGATACGAAAGTAAAATTAAATTTTGGGTAAGCCCCTTTAATTTATTTTTATTCCGGGTTTAATAATGTGTGGTTATTATCTGTTTCAAAAAAGTAAGTCAGATATATATATATATATATATATATATATATATATATATATATATATATATATATATATATATATTCAATAGAAATTTAATGGATCAGATAATAATTATTAGGCTGAAGGTAATCCTTTTATTTTTTTTTTTAAGTAATTAATTTTAAAATAAATATATATATTCAAAATGAAAATTTCCTCATTGAAGGTAAAAAAGAGCAATCAAACTATTTCCTAATTGATTAAAAAGTTGAAATTTATATGTATCGTATTCAAACTTAAAAAAAAATTTACATGTCCATACCTCAATCCTAAATATAAAATGGGCTGTCCAATAAGCCCATGGGCTTGGTGCTTTGGTCTCCAAGACTAACTGTTAATCCTAGTAATTAAGTGAATAGGATTGGTCCAAGAAGCCCATGGATTTGCCTTTACAAATTTTCTTTTGAATTCTGATGATACAGGAAAGATAGAAAAAAAAAAGTAACAAAATTCGTTTTTTAATTAATTTAAATAATATCAGTCAAATAAATGATATCTCTTTAATACTAATCAAAATTTAAATTTATAACATACAATTATTTGAATTAAATTATACTAATAAAATTGAATAAAAAATTATATCATAAAACTCATTCCAAATAAAATTAATATTTTGCTTATATATATATATATATACTTTTGAAAAAATGGGGCAATCATGTGGTGACAATTCAACCAGCATCTTAAGGGCTTTTCAGGCCCGGCGCAGCCCATTGAATTATCAATTCTGTCACTAGAGTAGATTTGCTATGCACAAAGAGACTAAGGTAAGGGCCCATGAAGAAAGAAGATTAGATTTTCATAGGCTAAAACCAGTCACTGTTAAAATATTAAATTGATCAATTAGATTATGTTCGATAATAGCTTTTAATATAGTGTCAAGTATTTTAATTAGGGTCAAAATATTATATTTTTTATTTATATTATTTGATGACATAATATTTATATTAATATTTAAAGGTTAAGATAATAATTCATGAAAAGTTATTCCTCTTAATTAAAAGTTGAAAGAACGGTTTGACCAGAATTAATAAGATAATACTATTATTTTTATATTTAATAGTATTTTTACTGAATACTTCTACTTTAAATTACTATATAATAATAAATAATTAATAATTAATATCTAACAACTAATAACTAGTAAAACAATCGATAACTATTAAAATAGCTTACAACTATCAAAATAATTAATATTGTCAAACAGGTCTTAATTAGTTGGCGCTTGACCTTATTAACTCCTTTAACTTGGTCTCTTTTAGATTTGCAACTCTTAACATATGATATCATATGGTATGGTTTCGGTATGTATCTATGCTGCTTTGTCGTATTAGAGTTCTATAGCCATGAATAGAAAAAGAGTTTGAAACCCACAAGATTGTCTCAACGATAAGCTTATTAAATTGATTATCATACATACACATTTGGCAGATAAGAGCATTTGCATCATTTCATTAGATTCTCTTGGGATCATCTCAGTTCTGACCTGGCTAGCCACCCTGTACAGAATGCACTTAGATAGATCCACCCTTTGACTATGAAGATGGAAGGGATCAGCAGAGCCTTATAAATATTGAAATAAGTTGGCCCTTCTAAGCAATTTGATCAATGGAAGGACTTATAATGGATGTCTTAGCTCTTATAAGATGGGAAAAAACACTCATCACTTCGTAATTAATTAATATCAAAATCTAAATTAAAAATTACAACTTTCTCTCTCTTAAAATTCCAGCAGTCCTAACCACAAGCGAAGTCTTCTTGTTCTTGTCCTGCCTCCTGAAAATAATACCCAAAAAAAAAAAAAAATCCCTAAGAACTAATGAAACGGTAACGTGGGGCTATATCATATAATTTGTTTCTCTATTATACAAGCTGAGGAGAAAAAAAAATTGCACTTTGTTAACAACAAAAGATGCATTATGCTTTTGACTTGAGAACTTGTCAGAGATGTAGGCCATAAAAAATTGAATAAAATAAAAAAAAAGTGGGCATTTATATATATATATATATATATATATATATAGTGAATATAAGAATGACAAGCTGACAATAGGGCAAGAATAAGTGGATTGGATTTGAAGAGGATGATAGCTAGCTAGGATGACTTTTGATTAATTTTTCTTATTAGGAACTTTGTGATGACATGCAAATTGCAAGAAATTGAAGTTGGAAAATTATAAAGTATATTTGTGGAACTAAAAAAATAGTGTATTGTATGTTTACGTAAAAGTAGTTATAACATAAAAAATAAAGGAATATGAGATTTACTGTTTTGTAAGTGAAGGTGCATATATAGTGGGTGTATCTAATAATTTTCTATTAAAACTTACTAAAAATATCTGGCTATAAATAAATTGTGATTATTTATCCATTTTTTTTATAAGCCAAGTATATCACTAATAATAAATTAAAACCTAGAAAAAAGCTGCTAGTGAAAAAACCTAGCAAATCAACCAAAAACAATCAATCTAGATGATGGCATACTAAGCGAAAAAATCTGACAAACTTCTCCATACAAAACTTGATACACATAAAAATTAAAAACCAAACTAAGAATCAGGAACCCAAACTCAATACACATGAAAATTAGAATTCAAACTGGAAACGGCTGAACAAGGAACAGAAAAGGGAAGATTCAAAAGACACAATCATTAAACCAGAACCAGTGAAGCAACCAAAAGCAACAGCAGCAAAAGAGATGCAACTAAATCAACAAGTAACCCGAACTAGTACTGCCAAAAAATAGGCCAAAAACAGATTTCACTACTCGAAACAAACCAGCAGGGCCTAGAACCATTCAAACAAAGCCAAGATGAGAAACAAAAAAGCATAAGAACAGAACAAAACAGGACATAAAAATCATAACACCCGAAAACTACATCCAAGAAACAAAGTCCTTAGAATGGTGCAATCCTTGCTTAGCCAACGCATCTACAGTCCAATTCGCTTCTCTAAAGACATGTTGGATGATAAAAGCAGGAAGAAGTTTTGAGTTACACATAATAGAGTTGTAAGCAACTTTAAGTTTCCATGGATGCAAATTCTGGGAAGATACCCATGAGGCCACAGCCTGTGAGTCAGTTTCCAATATAATTCTCAACTTTGAAGACCATTACTAAATACTCATTAGGCAGTTTTTTTTTTAATGGAGAATTATTGCTCAAATTGTATGCTCTATATGTGATTACCAAGTACTAATTCATCAATTCAAAAAAAAAAAAGATTGATTAATTAATTACTAGGCATATAATAATGCCGAAGTAAAACTAATTTGCAAGAAGATATAAGTGAGATTAGTCATTTCATAGCCTTAGCAAGGATTAATTCAAGAAGCTAGCATTAATTGAAGTAAGAAATTGTAATTAGTGTAGATCTATATGTATCTTATAATAATTTTGGTTTGCTTAGGATTGCTAATTAATAGCTATTAAGTAATTCGAAGAACATGTATACAATTACGTGCGCACCAGATGACTTTCGGATGGATTTGGCTTCATTACATCTTTGATATAGTAACTATTAACTACAGATACACCAAGAAGCAAGCTTTCCGTGGTGGAGTTAGCAAATAAGCAGACTTTACTTTTGTGGTGGAGTTACAAGGGTGTTAAACATTAAAAAAAAAAAATTGAAGAAATAATTTTATAATTTTTTTTAACTTAAATTTATCATAAATTCAAAATATAAGATGTATATTAAGATTTATAAGTTTATGTTTTAGATTTACAGTGGAATGAGTCAAGATTTCTTTAATTTTATAATGGAGGAGCTACAACAAGTATATATCAAGTATATATAAAACAATATAAGCATAGAGAAAAAATTGCCTTCTTGTAAATTAACTATATCTATCCTTTGGGATGTACCATAAGACTTTTCCTACTCAAAGCTAGATGCGGCGAAATGGATTCTGTCCGAGTTTCTTTAAACAAAAATTTCTCCACCAATGGAATCTCATTTGGCCCTTCAGATTAAAGAACATAACTTGTACATATTCGCAAATGTCAACTCTACACACTGTATAAATTCCCTATGCTTTGCCTTGTCTGTACATCATCAAGAACTAGTTTCTAGTAGTTCAGTTCTTTTGATCTTTTCCCACTTCTCTACTTCTTTCTAAAGACAGAAGAATGGGTGATATAGAAGGATCACCAGGGAGCTCCATGCACGGAGTGACCGGAAAAGAGCAAACCTTTGCCTTCTCTGTGGCTTCACCTATAGTCCCAACAGATACAACAGCAAAATTTGCCTTACCAGTTGATTCTGAGCACAAGGCTAAAGTGTTTAAGATTTTCTCTTTCGCTAACCCTCACATGAGAACCTTTCACCTTTCTTGGATTTCTTTCTTCACTTGTTTTGTCTCTACTTTCGCTGCAGCCCCTCTGGTTCCCATCATCCGTGATAATCTCAATCTGACCAAAAGTGACATTGGTAATGCTGGAGTTGCTTCTGTCTCTGGAAGCATCTTCTCTAGGCTTGCAATGGGTGCGATTTGTGACATGCTAGGGCCAAGATATGGGTGTGCCTTCCTCATAATGTTATCTGCCCCAACTGTGTTTTGTATGTCCTTTGTATCCTCAGCTGGAGGATACATAGCCGTCCGATTTATGATTGGATTCTCTCTTGCAACCTTTGTGTCTTGCCAGTACTGGATGAGCACAATGTTCAATAGCAAGATCATAGGACTTGTCAATGGAACCGCTGCCGGGTGGGGGAACATGGGTGGTGGTGCAACTCAGCTGATAATGCCCTTGGTCTATGACTTGATTCAGCGAGCTGGGGCAACTCCATTTACTGCTTGGAGGATAGCATTTTTTGTTCCAGGATGTCTTCATGTGATCATGGGAATCTTGGTCCTGACTCTAGGCCAAGACCTGCCTGATGGGAACCTCGGTGCCCTACAGAAAAAGGGTGATGTTGCCAAGGATAAGTTCTCTAAGGTCAGCAATTCTTTCTGAAAACTCTCTCCCCCTCAAAAAATCCATCACATCCTGATGTGTTTTTCCTTGTTGATCAGGTTCTGTGGTATGCAATCACAAACTATAGGACTTGGATCTTTGTCCTTCTTTATGGATACTCCATGGGTGTTGAATTGTCCACTGATAATGTTGTCGCCGAGTACTTCTATGATAGGTATAAAGTTGCTTAATACCTTCTCTTTAATCCTAGAGAAATTCAAATTTCTTCAACTAAATAAATCTTCATTGCATGACAGGTTTAATCTTAAGCTTCACACGGCTGGCATCATTGCTGCTACCTTTGGTATGGCGAACATCGTTGCTCGCCCCTTTGGTGGATTTGCTTCTGACAGAGCAGCAAGATATTTTGGCATGAGGGGCAGGTTGTGGGTCCTCTGGATTCTCCAAACTCTAGGAGGGGCCTTCTGTATCTGGCTTGGCCGAGCCAATTCCCTTCCAATTGCTGTCTTGGCAATGATCCTCTTTTCTGTTGGGGCTCAGGCTGCTTGTGGAGCTACTTTTGGTATAATCCCCTTCATTTCTCGACGATCTTTGGGTATTATTTCAGGCCTAACTGGTGCTGGGGGTAACTTCGGTTCTGGTTTAACCCAATTAATCTTCTTCACAAGTTCAAGATTCTCTACAGAGACTGGTCTTTCTTTAATGGGCGTGATGATTATTTGTTGCACTCTTCCTGTTACATTAGTCTACTTCCCACAGTGGGGTGGAATGTTCCTTCCACCGTCGAGAGACGTCGTGAAATCCACAGAAGAATTCTATTATGGATCAGAATGGAACGAGGAGGAGAAGCAGAAGGGCTTACACCAACAAAGCCTCAAGTTCGCCGAGAATAGCAGGTCGGAGCGTGGCAAGCGCGTTGCCTCAGCTCCAACACCTCCAAATTCCACACCTAACCATGTCTAGTCCACACCGCAAGAAAATCAAGATTGATGAAAGATGGAAAAGTTGTTTAATTAATATTTGCTTGTTACTTCATCGTGTTTAATTTAAACTTAGATGTTTAAAAGGAGAAATTATATTATAAAAGTGTGATTTTATATAAATAAATATTATATAAAATGTCAATTAAAGTAGTCTGATTGATTGATATTAGGAGGTCCCCACTTTTAATCTCTCATCTACCTCTTATAAAATTATTTACTTTGGGCTATTTCCTTTATGTAACTCAGAATATAATTACTTGTTTGTAAGGAATCAAGGTGTTTAAAAAAAAAAATCCATATATGCCATATCTAGAAATATTCCGAGGATTCAAGTGTAGAGAATCATAGATGCAGATTTCAAGGAAAATGTGAAGATTCTATCTGGACTAGAATCATCCATGCATGGCAAATTATTATTCTCTAACGGGATGGAATTGGGGAAATGAATTTAATAATAATTAGATTCTCAATTATTAGCTGAGTTGAAGGGAAAGTTAACGCAATACAACATAAATATTCATCAACTTGTTAATAAAAAAGACAAACAAATGCGTGTGTAGATTAATAAGTAGGCCGATATGACATTAGCGAGTTTATAAATAGTGAAAAGAACGCTGAAAGCGTCCCTAAACTACCAGCAAGCCATGGGGTTTACAGTTTAACATTCAAGCTAGAAATTTAAATTATGATAATTTTTTTAAAAAAATTGAAAATTTAGAAATAATGGGTTCAATTCTCCTCTTCTTCTGATGCAAGAGAGGGGGGTAGTGATATCAAAAAAAAAAAAAAAATCTTGGGTATCCGAAGTTTATTAAGATATACGAAAGAGATACGTTGAAGTTGTAGATTTTCAATATATCAAATATTATTCAATATACGTATACATATGAAAATACATTGTAACTAAAAGTACATCCAAGTATGTCCTGGCAGTATGTGATTTATATAATTCCAAGTCCCTTGGACGGCAATGATAATTGTAAGCAGCTTATCAAATTACGCCATGCTTATCTGCCTGGAGCCAAGAGGACCTATCAATAATGACCTTTTTTTTTTTTTTGAATTTAATTGATGGGGGTAAATAATTATGAATCCCATTTTAGAAATAATATTAAAGTAGTAGTTTTAGTCTATCTATAAAGATATTTTTTAATTCTACCAAAATTTTAAGTCACAAATTTAACAGAAATTTTAA
Source organism: Hevea brasiliensis (assembly GCF_030052815.1). Lineage (NCBI taxonomy): Eukaryota > Viridiplantae > Streptophyta > Magnoliopsida > Malpighiales > Euphorbiaceae > Hevea > Hevea brasiliensis. The sequence goes on along the minus strand of NC_079498.1, from coordinate 3,023,875 downwards.
GAGGATAAAAAATTAAAAAAAAAACTGAGAAGGTACTACTCTTGACCAAAAAAATTCCTTGATTATTTTTTTTATAAGTAGCAATTTTATTAATAAATAAAATAAAATAAAAACTTAATATGAATAAATCCAAATTACGCTTTGATCAATAGACCAATCCCATGCACCTGGCAAAAAGGAAATACAACCAAGAGCAAAACCAAAACCAAAGTGCAGCTACTGAAAAGAAATTACATTAAAACAGTAGGTCAAGGAAATAACTCCTTGATCATCTTGATGCAGCAAAGAAGCAAATGCAAACCCTCATCACCAATAATAGCCATATTGGCAAGCTTATTTGCAACAAAATTGGCTTCTATGTAGCTATGAGAAATGACAACCTTTAAAATTTAATCGCTTTTAAAAGGTTTTAATATCATTAAATTAAATTTTATCGATTCATTAGAGTTTTAGTATACAAATGATACTAATTAAACATATAAATACAGGACAATATATCTTATAGCGTGATCCTCAATTAATTTGCAACATCATTATACATAGGATATTCTTCATCTATGTGCCATGGTTTCATCAAAATCATATATGGTTAATTAAACTGTAGCAGTCCAATGGTTAAGTAATAATTTTTTTTATAAGCCAGGAATTTTATTAGATTAGAAATGCATAAAAAACTTAGCATAGGTCTCTTAATTAAACTCCGACCAACAGGCCTCCCCAAATATAATCAACCTAAGAAAACCAATGTTAAATGAGGTTAAGTAATATATTGAAATAATTTGAGGCTATAGGTACTTATAAATAATATTTATGAGAATCTATAACCTCAAATTATTTCTAAATACATAGCAAATCTAAAATCTTGAAAGATTATTTTTGCGAAATGTTCCTTTAGCTCGAAGAATTCTATGGCTTCTTAAACACAACTAGGTGACTTTGTTACTAGAAATTTATCTCTTTAATTTAGGAAGTGTCCCTCTCCCATCCCACAGAGCATAGGATTATGCATCGTATGATACCTTAACAACTGAATTGAAATCTTGCAATATTAAAGAGTCAAAGTTATACATCTACTCTTGAATAGTTTTATGTGTATGTATTAATCATCTTAGTTTCTACAATAATTACCCTGGAACCAAAAAAAATCTGGCCCTATAGAGCTTGGAACGCTAGTCAACATGCTTACAACTATATTATACCTTTTGGCTCAATTTTCCTATTAATAACAACCACCCAAGTGTTATTTTTGTATAAATATCATCATTAATCAGGGTTTGGTCTTGATGATCCAGAAATGGAATGAAAGGACAAGGTGATCCTTTGGGATATACGATGAGTCCCCCTGAAGCACAGGCAGATGAGATGCGAGGACGTGTTTTTTTTATTTTTTTTTTTAAACTTTACCTTTGCCGTTTTCTCATCAATTTGGCCCAAGTGTCTGTCAAGGACTTGCTACAATTTCATCTTCCAATTCAATATCAATACCACAAAACATCACATCCCTTTTCACATAACAAAAGCAACTTTCCCACCTGGGCTTGTACACTTCTCTACTTGCTATCATCTTTTTCGGGAAGTAGAAAGGAAATAAAATGGATAATATTGAGGGTTCTCCTTGAAGTTCAATGCATGGAGTAACTATTAAAGTATAATACAGAAATTATTCAGTTTATTTCCTTTATTCAAGAGTCCAAGAATTATTGTTTTTACTTAATCAAATTCAGTTTTCTAGTTGTTGCTATGTGTCCTAGTCTTAAGGAATAAAGACAATGTGTGAGTTGTTTCAGTAGTAGAGGTAGTGCCTAAAATGTTGGCATTCAGTTATATTTTTTATGTATTTAAGTACGATCTAGAGATTAATAAATTGTATAGTATTCAGCTCAATATTTTCTGGTATCTATAATCTGTTTATTAAAAGTTCACTCTATTTTTTACCTCTCTGTTTTTGTTATCACAGAGAGAAGCTTGTGAGAAACATATTCCCTTTGTTTTATCAGTAACAGGCAGAGAGCAAACATTTGCATTCTCAGTTGCTTCTCCTATAGACCCAACTGATCCAACAGCAAAATTTACCATACCAGTTGATTCTGAGCACAAGGCCAAAGTTTTTAAAGTTCTTTCCTTTGCTAATCCTCACATGAGAACTTTTCACCTAACCTGGATTTCCTTCTTTACTTGCTTTGTGTCTACCTTTGCAGCTGCTCCTCTTGCTCCCATTATCCGCGATAACCTCAACTTAGTTAAAGCAGATATAGGAAATGGTGGAGTTGCTTCTGTCTCTGGCAGCATCTTCTGCAGGCTTGCAATGAGTGTTGTTTGTGACCTGCTAGGGCCAAGATATGGTGTGCCTTCCTCATAAAGTTATCTGCTCAAACTGTGTTTTTGCATGTCTTTTGTATCCTCAGATGGAGGACACAGCCGTTCGATTCATGATTGGATTCTCTCTTGCAATCTTTGTCTCTTGCCAGTATTGGATGAGCACAATGTTCAATAGCAAGATCATTGGGCTTGTCAATGGAACCGCTGCTGGGTGGGGGAACATGGGTGGAGGTGCAACACAGCTAATAATGCCCTTGGTCTAATAGTTAATTCAGCGAGCTGGGGCAACTCCATTCACTGATTGGAGTATAGCATTTTTTGTTCCAGGATGTCTTCATCTGATCATGGGAATCTTGGTCTTGACTCTAGGCCAAGACCTGCCTGATGGGAACCTCGGAGCCCTGCAGAAGAAGGGTGATGTCACTAAGGATAAGTTCTCCAAGGTTTTGTGGTATGCCATCGCAAATTACAGGACTTGGATCTTTTTCCTTCTCTATGGCTACTCCATGGGAGTTGAATATTTCTATGACAGGTTAATTTGGAATTTCCTCCCTTTGACTTTCTCATTGATTAAATTGTTAGGAAGCATTAATGCACGTTAAATTGGAGCAGAAAGTTAAACCCAAAATTTATTTTATTTATATTATGGAATGGTGGAATTTTTAAAATTTTTATTGTCTAGCAAATTACCTCTAATTACTTTTGAGACTTTGCTAACCACCGGGCCGCATTGTAGAAAACCACTAGCCATCCAAATGTCCGAATTCTGATGGTATCCACAGTCCACTTGTGAGGAAATTCTCCAAAACTCCTTTTAGAGAATTTGAAAGTTTTTGAGTGCTAGCTTTAAAAAGGAAGTTCTCTCTTAAAATTGGAAGACAAGCTTCCTTTCACAGGGAGCAACTTTCAATAATTATAAATTTAACCCTTTAATTTATTAATTATAAATGGACCCTTTTAGGAATTAAAATTTACATAATTAATTCCTACAATCCTTGAAATTTTAAATTAAGTCCACACTTAATTATTAGGACATTAAGCAGTCTAAATAAAATTTATATTTTAGTCCATAAGTCTCTAGAATTATTTTATTTTATTTTTATAAAGTCCAACTTGATAACCCAATTTAATTCCTCACTTACAATCTTTATGTGTATGACCTGTTAAGTTCCTAATATGCTGGCAACAAATATAATTAAATAAAATTAACACTTAAATTTATCATCAATTCATATATAATTGATTAATTATATTTATAGATCATTATTGATATCTAGTAATGTGTAATGACTACCCAAATATTAAAATTTGTTAAAGTGGTTTGACTAACCTTTCTATGATTAGTCTGCCAATGTAATTAATATCTTTTCATCATAATATTCTGATTTATACATTGATGTATGGAATGTGTCTGCTATGTATAAATCATTTCTGTCCCCCCAGTATGATTGATTAATTAAATAAGATCTCAAACTTATTTTACCTTGCGCAAGGATTTAACAATTCATACTAACTAAGAATAATTGAAATATGTTTTATTACCTAGGGTGATAAATTCTATCTTGACAATTAAATATCTACACATAGTTCATACTATATCCAACAATTGCCATATTTGTTATCCTTATATAGAATGATATGTGAGCAATATCAAAATATAGTGATTCCTCTATAAGATAACATAATGTCTCCAGTTTAAAGATTACTTACTGTGACGCGAGTCTTTTCATAGACACAGGTAAACTTCCATATGGAATCCTCATGCGGGTTAGTTTAGTAAACTTGTCACCACAAGCACCTACACATTGGTTCTAGGTGTCTCATATAGCTCAATTTAATAAGAATTGCTGCTTCCTTTCATAAAGAAAAGAATGCAATATGTACTGGTCTCAACAGTTATATCAATGTTCAGTCTCGATATAATATTGATCAGGAACATTTTTAGAATAATGCTATAATGCAGTCAAAATTTCATAATTATAATAACATTATAATTTTCACTGCTATGCATATAATTCCATGGACTTTATCTTTATTAATTAATATTCATTAAAATTAAATTGAACATTAAAGATAAAACAGTCTTTATTAATAACAAAATATATACATGTATTAAGTGATCACACTTGTAACTAATACATTGACTATAGTGCACATACACAAACAATCTCCTACTTGCACTAAAGTCAATCACCCATGTATCTAATACCATAACCCTGCAGGTGGTGTTCGTGTCTTCACTGGGACAATGCCTTAGTAAGAGGATCTGTAAGATTCTCTTCAGTGGGGACTTTTACTATTATTCTTTCCTCTCAATGATTTCTCTTATCAAATGGAATCGCTTAAGTACATGTTTGGATTACTGATGAAACCTTGGTTCCTTAGTTTGTGATATGGCTCCATTGTTGTAACAGTACAAAGTTACTGGATCAACAATGCTAGGAACCACACCAAGTTCAGTGGTGAACTTTTTGATCCAAACAGTCTCTTTTGCTGCCTCAGATGCAGAGATGTACTCAGCTTCAGTTGTAGAATCTGCTATAGTTTCCTATTTGCAACTTTTCCAACTCACAACACCACCATTAAGTATAAAAATATAACTAGACTGAGATTTGCTATCATCTTTGTCAGATTGAAAGCTGGCATCAGAATACCCTTGAACTACCAGTTCACCATCTTCGTAGACTAGAAATATATCTTTAGTCCTTCTCAAGTACTTAAGAATGTTCTTTACTACTGTCCAATGATGTTCACCTGGATTAGCTTGGTATCTACTAGTTATGCTTAAAGCATAAGATACATCTGGCCTTGTACATAACATTACATACATAATAGATTCAATAGCTGAGGCATAAGGGATCCTATCCATTTTCTCTTTCTCAATCAGTGTTTTAGGACACATGTCTTTGGAAAGAGAAATACCATGCAATATGGGCAAGAATCCCTATTTTGATTCTTCCACGTCAAACCGTTTTAACACTTTGTCTATGTACGCAGATTATGAGAGACCAAGGCACTTTCTGGATCTATCTCTATAGATTTTAATTCCCAGAATATAGACTGCTTCTCCCAAATCCTTCATGGAGAATTTCTTAGACAACTATATCTTTACAGATTGGAGTAATGGCACATCATTTCCTATTAATAATATGTTATCCACATATAAAATAAGGAAAACGATTCCACTCCCACTAACCTTCTTGTAAACACAACGTTCATCCACATTTTTTATGAAGTCAAACTCTTTGACTGTTTCATTAAAACGGATGTTCCAACTTCGTGAAGCTTGCTTTAGTCCATAAATAGACTTTTGGAGCTTGCATACTTTATCAGGAAATTCTTTGGATTCAAACCTACAGGTTGTGTCATGTACACATCCTCTTGCAGATTCCCATTTAGGAATGTGATTTTGATATCCATTTGTCAAATTTTATAATCAAAGTATGTAGCTATAGCATGCAAAATCCTTATGGATTTGAGCATGGCTACTAGCGAGAAGGTTTCATCAAAGTTAATGCCTTGCTTTTGCCTGTAACCTTTAGCAACCAGCCTGGCTTTATATGTCTGCACATTGCCATCCATGTCAGTCTTTCTCTTAAAGACCGACTTGCACCCAATGGGTTTTATCTCTTTAGATGGTTCAACCAAAGTCCATACTTGGTAATGCTGGGTTTGCTTCTGTTTCTGAGAGCATACTCTCTAGGCTTGTAATGGGTGTAATCTGTGACCTTGTAGGACCAAGATATGGCACTGCATTTCTCTTAATGTTATTTGCTTCTACTGTATTCTGTATGTCATTTGTATCCGATGCACGAGGACACCTAACCATCCAATTCATGATTGGATTCTATCTTGCAACGTTCATTTCATGCCAATACTGGACAACCACAATGTTCAATGGGAAGATTGTTGGGCTTGTTAATGGATGTGCAGGTGGGTGGGGTGATATGGTGGTGGAGTCACTTAACTCTTGATGCCTTTGGTTTTTCACATTATCAAACTAGCAGGTGCCACTCCATTCACTGCTTGGAGGATTTCCTTCTTTGTTCCTGGCTGTCTTCATGTGATAATGGGAATTGTTGTTTTAATCCTTGGCTAAGATTTGCCTGATGGAAACCTCAGCACCTTACAAAAGAAAGGTCATGTTGCCAAAAAAAAAAATTCTCTAAGGTAATCATCCGAGTATGTTAACTCCTATTCTTCTCCATTATGTTCAACTCATGTCAATCTCCACAATATAATATTAATAACTAGTTTAATTTCTTGTTCAGGTCCTGAAATGTGGAATCAAAAACTACAGAACATGGATTTTTTGCCTGCTGTATGAGTTTTCCATGGGAATCCAATTGACCACCAACAATATAATCACTGAATATTTCTATGATAGATTTAACTTGAAGCTCCACACAGTTGGAGTAATAGCAGTTAGCTTTGGAATGACCAACATCTTTGCTCGCTCGTTTGGTGGTTACGCCTTTGATTTAATAGCTAAAAGATATGGCATAAGGGGTAAGCTCTGGACCCTCTAGATCCTCCAAACCTTAGGGCTATCATATGTATCTGGTTAGGCCGTGCCAATTCACTCCCCATTGCAATCTTAGCAATGATGCTATCTTCTATTGGTATTCAAGCCACTTGTGAAGCAACTTATTGGATCATTCCTTTTGTTTCCAGACGATTTTTAGGTCTATTATCTAGTCTAACAGGTGCAGGAGGGAACTTTGGGTCTGACTTGAATCAGCTAATGTTCTTTTCTAAATCAAGATTCTGCACAACAACAGGTTTATCTTTGATGGGTATTTTGGCAGTATTATGTACCCTTCCAATAGCATTAATTCATTTTCCACAGTGGGGAAGCATGTTCCTCCCTCCTTCCAAAAACCCCACAAAATCTTTTGAAGAGTACTATTACACATCAGAGCGGATGGAGGAGGAGATGCAAAAGGGTGCATAAAGGAAGCCTCCTATTTGCTAAGAACAGCCGGTCAGAGAGAGGCAGATGCAATACCCTTGTTCCGGTAGCAAACGCTACATGAATCAATAATGTTTAGTGCAGAACGCATATGTAAAATAGCAATAATTACCATTGCTTTGTTCATGTAAGGCAAATGGTAAGATTAAAGAATAAACCTTTTCTTAGGTATATAGTTACCAGCTCTGATAATGTCACAGATTTCTTTTGATGGATATAGCAGTAATGCTATGAATACTATCAAATGCCTCTTATAATAGAGGATGATACCCACAAAATAGTTTTTACAGAATGCTAATGATACCGAAATAAAAGCCAAAAAATTCATACATATGATCTTTGCAAATGCAAAATACAATGTCAAAAAATATATTTCTTTGCTCATTACATGATAGATAAAACTTTGCAACATTGTGATGAAATGTAAAATTTAATAAAACTATATATATTAATCATCTAATGAACTCGACAAGAAAATTTCCAGTTTCAACCATCAATAGCAAGCTCACTCTACCTTTCCATAATTTTGAACCGAGCAGCGTAGAGAGCCAATCTCAATTAGAGGCAAGAACATTATTAGAGCAAAACTAGTAGCTTAACTTTCCCCGGCCACCACAAGTACTACAAGATCTAGCAGAAGAGCACTTTGTACAGTAACTCCACTTTTTTGGAAGCCTAAAACAAATGAATTTCATTGGATCCCTCTAAGAATAAGAGCATTTCAAACCAAGTGTGAGTGTGGATGCACATGAGAAAGGGAGACTTAGAATGTACCCTGCTGTATATCTTGTGGCCATATTCTTTGCATTCAACCTTGCTCTCTCAGCACTTTCTTCCGACAGTTTCTTAAGCATAAATCCCTCACCATTACATTCAGAACATATACCAGAACCACCACAATCTTCACATGTTTTCAATTGAATCTGCAATTTAGTAATGATATTAATTAGTTAAATCAGCAATATGTACACATTTACATATAAGGGTGAGTAGATTTCGATCTGAACCAAAAAATCAAATCAAACCAAACCGAATCAATTCGGTTCAATATGTTCGGTTTAAAATTCAATCGGTTTGGTTTGATTTATAAATTTTGATAATTTTGATTAATCGGTTCGGTTTGGTTATTTTCATAAAAAAAAACTGATTTTTATGAAAATAACCAAACTATATATATATATAAAAGAAACCCTAAGATTTTTTAGTTCTGATTTCTAAGTTTTTTTTTTTTATGTTTTCATTATTGAGATTTGATGTTAAAAATATGAAATCTTGCAAAATTCAGTTTAATCGATTTAAAACTGAACTGAACTGATATTTATCGATTTGGTTGAGTTCAGTTGTCTCTTAGTGATCAGTTTGGTTCAATTTTCAAAATTCTTGATTTTCAATTTTTGGTTTTGTCAGTTTGGTTCGGTTTGAAATCGAACCGACCATTTGCATGCCCCTATTTGTATATAAACAAGCATACAAGCCAGGAAAGAAGCTAAGCTAAATAGAGGATGCTGCAGATAAATATACTTTGTGCCTCTTTCATGTTGAAAATGAAAAAGATACACCACTTGATTTGCTGTGTTCCAGTGAAACACTTCTAGAAAGAAAAGATCATAAGAAAATTGGAAAGATTCTAGGAAAATTTATAGTCACATAATGTGAGAGAGGAAGCACACTGGAGTTTTTCTAAGATGCATTTGCTTATATCCACCATCATATAAACTGCCAATTGCATATATCCAAATATCAATGCCTTTTTTTACATTTCAAGTAAAGCATTTTACATCTTTCCAAGTTAAATATGTACCTCATTTGTCTTAGAAGCTTTGGTTCTTCTCACAAGAAGTGTAGCTGCTGCACCCACAACTGTGGCAGCAATTGCCACAGAAGCAGCTGTTTCTGGTAGAGCAGAAGATACTAAGCATGTTTTTCTCTTTTGTTTTTGTAATTTAATATCAACTGAAGACTGCGCAATGGGATTCAGTATATTATGAACTCCAGGCTTGGGCATCCTAATTGCTTCACGACGTCAAAAGTTAGATAACTCACAAGCACTAAGAATTCCAAATAAGAATCCAAAATGATTATTTTCAAGTGACCAACAAAAGGTCCCTTTCCAATGAAATCCTACACTCTTAATGTGCTTTAAGTTAAAGAGTTAAATTTTACAAATGTAACCGGCAGAATTGTCCTTCTAGCATTAAGACTCATAATCAACATGGCCTAAAAAAACTGTCCCAGGACTAACAGGACTAAAAAATGCAACAACATTACCAGTCACCATAGATTACAGTTCAACAAGAGGGAAGATATTAAAAAGAAACAAATATTTACTTCAAAAGTAGATATAACTTAGCAAGAAACACATAGGAAAGCATGAAAGGTCAAAAGTATCATGTTTCGGACTCTTTAAAGAACAAAAAACTTGGAAATAGGCAGAACAAGCCCAAAGAATCTACTGTTACACACCCTAACCCAATTGCCCAAAGACATTGAGATTGAAGCTTGTCAAAGACATAAAGCCCTTAACCTCAAGAACCCTACAATGAATTAGCAAGAGGATCGATACAACACGGAACAGTACTGAAATAAATATTCTATAGAACAATAATCTATTTCATCACCATTATGCTCTATTACAGTATACCAGGCATGCTTAAGTATTCATAAAATCATGGAATTACACAAGGAAACAAATAAGTACAATTGGGCAGCAAATGGAGGGAGCTTTTCAATTATCTGTTATATTATACTTTATTATCCTTGAGGCAACATATTCAAAAGCCTATTAGATAAATTTGCTGTTTTAACTGTATAAAGACAGTTTATGCTGTAATTTACATAGAGGAGTGTAAGAAATTTTCTTCAGTAGCTGTATCACCACTCTAAAAGGAAACCTCATCTAGAAAACTCAATTACTACAGAATTTCTTAATTTCTTATCTAAAGGGATACATCACCATTCTAATAGGTAGCCCAAAGCAAGTTCTGAAATGAATGACACTAAGTAGTTCCACAACAAATTAAACTCTAAGTGGACAAATAGAAGCCTCACACCTACTCTAGCCCATTGAAAACAGATTTGAAAGCCAGGAAATTGGTACCCAGCCATATTCATTATAGAATTAATGTGTCCATATTTGCAAGCAATAGATTTGGTTAGCTTCTTCCAGCAAAGGCTTAAACAGAGTAAAAGATAAAGCCCTACAGACAGTTTTGGCAGCTTAAACAAAGTATGCAATACACTCCAAATCATAATTGCCCAGTTCTATACAAAATCAAATTCATAACACTAAATCATAAATGTGAGGGTTTAACAATAGCATAATTTAGAAAGGTGGTTTAACAAACTATTCATACATTGATCAATCGCAGAAACCTCATCAAGAACCAACATAAATGCAATAAAGCCACTTCTCATGATTCCATCCACCACCCACAACAAATAAAGGAATCCCCAGTGAGCATAAAATATAAATAATTTAGGAAATCTAAGGCTTAACCAGGAACCCATATTCTATATAACTGAACAGGCCAAGAAAGATATTACGCATTCATTCTTCCCATCAAATTACAGAAGCCTTATTCAAGCACTCAACATTACTTCTAGTGTCCCCTTTAAAACCCACAACTACTCTAATTGGTGTGATAAGCCATATACAAATGACCATCCTTATCTCAATTAAAACTACCATTATAACAAAGACCTTCCTCCATAAAGATGACTATGAATGGCTTTGGTGATTTCACCGAATAAAAAAACCCACATCTAAATGATCAAGAAAATACATATTAAAGCAACAACCATCCATTTAAAGCTTCAAAGTCCCAATGTTTAAATGGGCATTTTCCATTAACTTTGTCATAACTATTATCACACTCGACAACTACCTCAATTAAGTTGCAGTAATTATAAAGTTAAAGAGATTATAATGGGAAAAGATAGATATGCAACAGCTAGAACAACTTGAGGAACATGGAGTATTAAAGATAAAGAAGGAGATTAGAGCCTGTGTAAATTACTTGAAGTAAAGGAGGCAAATGATAAAGTGGGCACTGCAAACTCCATTTCAAGAAGGGCCTTGTCCTGCGTTTTTTAGCTATAGGAACAACTATCTAATATCTACCCAGTTTCTGAAATTCTCTTATCTTGGCTGTCAGACATATTTTCCATATGAGCCCTTATTGGTGCAAACAATTTCAGAATTGCCAACCATTAACCCTGAAACCCGTTTGGTTGTATCTTGAAGAGCTAATAATAATATCTTTGGTAAATTTTCAATTTTATCCCAATTATACAAATTTAACCCAAACAAGTATCTAACCAAGCTGAAGAATAAAAAAAGATAATACTACTTTTATACGCACTCCAATGAATTTTAACCACCTGATTTGTGCCCAAACAAGAAGGATATTAAAGAAGGGCGTTGAAACCCTTACAAGCAGCCTTCAACTAACTGCATTAGCAACCATTAATACCACCAGAAACACTTGTTTAGGGTATTAAGCCACGTGGCAGAGGCCATAGTTTGGTTGGTTGGACCATAATATGGGCAACATTAACAACATAAAGATTGCTGGATAAAAGGAGACAGCTTAGATTCACCTAAGTTTCCTAACCGAAACACAACATTTGGACAAGGCAAAAAGCTGTTTAAGGTTGACTTTCATGATTCACCATGTTATATCATGATTAATCAAGTTCATATGATCAAGAATTTAACTTTTTAATTATTTTAATTTTTAAAATGCTAGAAAAGGAAGTTGAAATATATATATATATATATATATATATATATATATTATGAATGAGATATAGAGTGGTCTTTAAAATTATAATTTTTTAAAAATTTTAATTAAAAAAAGAACATATTAAAGGTAAAATTGCTGCTCAAAATGAAGGATACAATTCTTCGGATGATGCTTTGCAGAGTCACAATTCACAAATGCTTCTCTCTTTTTAGTGGCTGTAAAAAGTTCATAATTTGGTTAGTAATGGCTCTTTATGATGATTTTGAAATAACATCTATTCGGAGAAGTAATAAAGAGAATCACGAGCTGAAGCCTGAAGGTGGAGCAGAAACTTCAATCCCATCCCATGTCTAATAAAAATCAAAATCGAACTGAAATTAGAACTAAATTAAAACAGAGGGAAATTCTACAATTCTGACTTAGATTTCCTTAAATTTTGAATTGAAACTTACGATTTTTATTCGAAATTGGTCTGATTGCAACCCTAATTAATAGTGATGGGGAACTTATATGAATTCAAATTCAATAATCTTTTGATGCATACACGCCATTGTGGGACTTAAACTTAATGCTTTCCTCTTATGGTCCCTCAGAATTTACTGCTAAGGACACCTGCAAACATAAAAGCTTGCCTAATACTTCATCTTCAAATCCAATGAAACGGTAGCAACAACTTAATGTCAACACATTGTGTCAATCATGTGCTTCAATTGGGATTGTAAATCCCTAAAATTACAATCTTTTTAATTAGTGAAGTTGATCAATGTAATTAGAAAAAGAAAATTATAAAATCGAGACACATTCTAAGAGAGTTGATTGCTTAATAATTACATTATAATTATTTTCTCGAGAAATTGTTGGTTGGAGTGGTGCAATTAACAAGAACTCACGGGCATCCTCACTTTATCACGGTGAAGAAAGAGAACCCACCTCACCAACTCACACTTTCAAAGTAATGCCATGGTAGCTATGAGCTGTGTCATAACTGCTTTCTTCAGCAAACTCACGAGCCTATTTAAGGCAACTTTCATCACCACCTCCACACGGACCACACTCATCTCATCTCATTTCCCATAAAAACCTTTCAAGAAATTAACCATCTCCCCAGCTTCAAACTTCAAACCCACAAGCAAAATCACCTGAATTTGAAAGAAACCATCATCAATCAAACTTCAAGAACCTTGAAAATGCCAACGAGTAGAAACTTCTCTCTTATGTTCATCTATCTCCTGTTGTTATCTTCTATTATAGGCATAACTACAGGCGGACGTGTCATCCCCTCAAGTGTTCCAAGCACCATGAGGCCTCTGAGTGCACAAGGTGGTGATTTTGTGAAAATCAGGCCTCATTTGAACCACCAGCAACCAGTTTTTGGTGGAAGAGAAGCCAACGGTTGCTTGCCAAAAGGGTTTAGGCATTCCTCAGCTCCTAGCAGATATGTCAATAACCAGCCATTTGGTTCTTGCTCTAATATACCAGCTGAGAAGCCATAATCACTTCATTATTGCTTCATCACTTGAGGAAGATGGTAGCCTATATATATATATCAATCTCCCTGCTCTCATTTCCATGTTGGGTAAGTGATTAGTGGTTAAGAAGGATCTAAGGAAGGATATGAACTGTATTTCACTTCCATAGTTTTGAGAAAGATGTAAGTTTACATATCTTATGTATACTTTAAATGATGATTTTCTTTTTAATTTTATTTATTTGATAAATTTTTCTCTTAATTATATTCTATGTCTATGGTATAGTGTGAGAGCACCATTTTCTTAACCTCCGCCCTTTTTAATTAAAAAAATAAAATAAAATAAAATGAAATGAAGTTCATTAATTTTCATTTTGCTTTCTATGATCCTTAATTGTGGCAGCATATCATGCAATGACATAAGATTTATTTAAACATCAAAGGGTGAAAAATTATATGGAAAAGTGAACCTCTTCCTAGTCATGCACTTATGAACCTGAGTTCCGTGTAAACTTGGCCAATAGTCAATTCAGATTTTTTTTTTCTTTTTTTTTTAATCTTGAGTCAATTCAAATTTAAAATACAACTGAAATTGAATTAATTTAAATTAAAAATAAAATTAAATTAAATTAATGAAAATAAATACTGAATCAAATTAAAATTAGATTGAAATTAAGCCATTTAATTAAAAGTTAAATTATTTTTTTATATAAAATTAATATTCAATTTCACTCTTATATTTATTGATACTTTCAATATAATTCATTTTAAATATTTTATTTAAATTAATACAGAAATTTTAATTTTAATTTAATTTAACTTAAATGAAAAAAATTAGGCTTTGTATTTTTAATTAAATTAAAAAATTAAAAAATTTAACTCTAAAATTAAAAAATTAAATTTCTTTACTTTTTATAAGTAAATTAAGTTCAAATTAAATATTTTAAATTAATTTAAAATGAAGTTAAATAAAAATCAAATCAGAACTGTAAAAAACCGATTCTGATCTCTTGAACCGCCTTCAGTCTTTTACTGTTTGGGTTCATGAGTGAAAATTTTGAGTACTACCAATCAGATAACCTGCTGCGGCTAGGAG